>NC_023169.2:13150262-13453293 GCF_000231095.2 Oryza brachyantha | reverse complement strand
GTACTATGTATGGTGTGTGTGCCCATGCCTCTTGCCTCTTGCCTTTCTGCTGCTCCTGCTTCACAAAGAGTTTCAGAGCCCAAGGCAAGGGCAACAAGGGCATGCACCAATGTGTTGTTAATTAGCCATGGTAGTAGCTACAGTGGTTGGTTAGTTAATTGTAATTTGATCACTTCCCAAGCAATGTTGGTCTCTCTTTGGGTCTCTCAAAGACATGTAACCCTACCCTAGGATGCTCTTCCTTGACTAGTGTAGGCTTCCTATAAGCATGGCCTTGGTGTAGGAGTTAGGAGTAGAACAGCACTACTGTCAGTGGGGAGTAGTCACTTGCAAGTTAGGTTATGTGACCAAACCATTGTTTTCTTGCTGTTTTTTTTTTACCTTGGGAGCAATGCTGGTGAAACCATTGGCATTTCAAAATGGGAACCTTCCATACTCTCACTGAGCTCTACATGTAGCACTAATCAAATACTCTACTGACACATTAATTCTTATCCGGTGTATAATTACTTGTTGCTGATCAATATAGTATATACACAAGTTGGTTCAATATACACAAGTTGGGGCCATCAGAAAATTCAGAGGTGCTTCTTTTCGCATGTTGCCCACCAGTTGCAGGCTTATGTGGGCTAACTGTCATCGTGATGCGTCTGCAATAGATTAAGAACAGATTACTTAACAGCAGTATACAGCGAGAGCAATCAGCAGGCACCAACATCTGAACTCTGAAGAAATTAATGAGAGAACATGCATTCCCTGTGACCAAAGAAACAAAAACAAAATACAGCATACTCCAACATGTACTAACCTTGCTCTCCTGTACTGACGACTTGTGAGTTGTGACTGATTAACTTAATCGAAGAACCCAATACGCCACTGAAGTCGTGCAAGCTTTAGCTCTGGGCCGACTCATCAGAAGAAAAATAATTAACAACTAAACAGCAAGAAAACCTTTGCGTGGTGCTTATCCCCACACATGACAACACACATGCATGAGTGTGTTCGAAGGAATCGCCCTTAATTGCATCACCCTCTTGCTAGCTACTTGATCCATATCTCATTTGGCCAAACGTTAATTCTTTGCAGCTAAATCATCTGCTTCTTTTTTCTACTCAACCAATGCAATTAAGCTGGCCTCTGCATCCATCCATGCATGCGTGCTGCGTGCGTGCAATTGTCGCCAGCTCTCACGATGGCTGCGTTTTTCTCTTGGATTTTGCTGCTTGCTGCTAGCGTCGTTAAGCCTGTGAGGAGTGCAATCTAAGCGATTATTTCCTTAGGATCTTAGTCTCGTGGGTGCCTTTTGCACGTGCTCCCGTGTGCTTGCACTGCCAATTAAAGGCTTAATTAAACTAATGCAGTCAAAGCTCACAAAACTACTCTTTAAAGACCAACCTTAGTTTGCTTAATTAGGTCACAAACACATTTGTCTTTGAAACTTAAGGTCATTGACTAAAAACCAAAACATGATAATTTTGTCCTTGCTCCATGGGGTTCTTGAAAAGGAGGAAAAGCTGAGAATGGACAAAACTAAAGGACATGTATGTTGCTTTGAACTACGTCCTGGTGAATTGGATTTCAGAGAGCATGGCTAGCTATTTGGAAATGATCATGAGTGTGTTTTCTTTTCTTGTCTTTCTTTTTTCTCCTTAGTAAGATCTGGGCCATGCAAAAGGACCATTCACAAACTAAAGCTAGGTAAGCATATAGTAGAATGTGTGGGTCCTTAAGGGGGGAAGAGCATGATGTTGTCATCCTCCATAATCCCCTTTATTGCCAATCATAGAGTTTTGATGGTCTCTTATGTATTATGGACCGATCGAAGAGAAGCTAGACCCTTTATGCATTTTGCCCCCACCAAAACGTACTTTTTTTTTTACAAAAGAGGGGCTTGATCTGGATGTGTATAGCTTCTTCTCTTTTTTTTCCCATTGTGCTAGCTTTTCCTCCTTTGAAATAAGATCCAAAACTGAAACTACATACTGTTAACGATGGCATGCATGCAGCGGCAGCTGTTTGGGTTGATCATAATGTGAGAATTGTCACCACTAAAAAGAACGTACTCCCTCAGGTTTTTTCGTCACCGTTGACTTTTTATTTACATTTAATCCTTTATCTTATTAAAAAATTTTGTCCAAATATATAAAATTATAAATTATACTTAAAGTTACTTTACTAATAAACCAAATCATAATAAAATAGTCAATAATTATATAATTTTTTAATAAGACGAAGGGTCAAATATAATATTGATAAAAAAGTCAACGACGTCAAAAAAAAATCAGAGTGATTATATACTCGCGACATGATGCAGGTGTTTGAATATATATGTAGTTGTATTTACATAAATTGATTAATCAATCAACGAATGTTGAGCTCTTTTTAATTACTATTCCCTCTAGTTCCGTAATTTATGTCATTCTGGGTAAGGGTGTGATCAAACTTTTAAAACTTTACCTAGTAATAACTATTAAAATATTAGTTTGAAAATACTAATACAATATATATACGAGTTCAAAAATATTTTAATAAAAGTATATGTATATTGTATATATTTAAATAGAAAATCATAGTTAAACATAGTATTACTGCATGTCTAAAACGGTAAAAATTATCAATCTATTGCAAGTACTCTATACTTGCAACTACAGTGTCTTTACAATATAACACCTTTGTATTCGAATATATGATATTTTTGACTTTATTTTACCAAACTTTCGAAACTTTAGCTTTCAATAGATATATCTCAAATTATGTATTTTGAAAACATAAAAATTAGATGGTAGATATTTATTTATATAAATACTTTCACTTTTTTATTATATTGTGTGATATTATCGTTATATTTAATAGAAAATCAGTACTATCTATCCTACAGTATAGTTATTTCTACCTATAAACCAGAACATAGGCTATGTGCCTATGTCTAGAAATAGCTCTATATATTATTAGGACAAAAGAAGTAGTTAGGATTGCACACCAAATAAAATCAAGTGTATTGTATACTTAAATTCAGAATTAATAATAAATTTTTTAGTTGAATGCAGCTAATAATTCAAGTCTTGAAAATTTAAGCTGACAAAAGAAGAGAACCAGCAATCGGCCCTACTCGTACACATAGATGTCCCTTCTTGTCGCACGTTGATTTTTGAAGCATGGGTGATCTTGAGAGATCAGATCTGGTTCTGATGTAGTAATTGATTCCATCCGTCCATGAATCAATCAATATGTAAAACACCTGCTGCATCTATTCTAAATAACTAATATTTATAGTGTTTAGCGTAGAGTAAGTATATATCAAAAGATTTTATTTTAGTCACTTCAGTGGTTAATTTTTAATTTTAAAATTGATTAGATTCACTTTCTAAGTAACTGATTAGAATAATTAAAATCATAATAATCAGTACATAAGTATTTATATTGTGATATAAAAGAAATACTGCATATTAAACTTGCCTTCTAGTATCGCTGAGATACTCTCAGATAGACTTACGGAGCAGCTACACCTCCAGCTGGTTGGCTTCGTTGTCACAACCTCTACCACTCCATATCATCTCTATGATTTATATGTAAGCAGCGGCAGTATTAATTAGACTGTCAATCAGCGTTGTCTTCGGCAGAATGATGCCTGCACGAATGCTCTACTTGTTCATGAAAAATGAAAGAAAAAGAAAATGGTGCATGCATGTGTACAGAGTCTGAACGCCTACAGCGCGTAGGGATAGAGCGGCATCCTCTCGCTCCCTCGGTTTTAAAATATAAGTATTTTAAAAATTCAAAAATATTTATGAGCTAATTTCTATGATCTCAATTATTTCGGAGTTTATAAAGTCAATCAGATACGTAGAAAGGTAATTTCATCAATTTAAAATTTAAAAATTAGCCATTTTACTAAAAATATTACATTCATATATTCTTACTTATACCAAACAACATAAAGCAACTATATTTTAAAATAAAAGTAGTATATCATACTACTATGTCTAAAAAACAAAACAAGAGCATTTTTGGATTTCTGCGTCGAGCGTTTAACCATCCATTTTATTTAAAAAATTATTAAAAATAATCACTTATAAAATAATATTCATATTTTATCATCTCATAATCATTATAATAATTATAATTATAAAAAATGTAAATAAGACGAAAAGTGGAACGTTATACGAAAAGCATTACGCGAGAGTGCTAGCATGAACATGTGGTCGATGCAGCATATCCGTCGGCGACGTTGCGTCGCTGCCGTGCATTAATGGCGAAAATTCGCCTGCAGCGGCTGCAGCCTGCGCACGTACACGCATGCACTTTCCTGATGCACCAACAGTGCGACGATAGCCTCCCCTGTGATCAGCCTACGCGACGCCGGAATGCATGTACAGGCGAAGTTAATGCGTGCCTCGTCGGCCGCTGCGAACACCGCCAGGCCGGCCGGATCGTCGCCGGCGCCGATCGAGGCCGGCCGGCAACTGTTTTCACGCCCGATGCGTCCGTGTCCGCCGCCGCTGGCTCACCGACGGGGAGAAACTGAGGAGGAGAAGTACACCAAATCTGGGCAGTGGATCAAAATGGGCACACGCACGTACGCACATACACGATCGATCGAGCAGAGATGAAATTGCTGCTGTTTCTGTTCAGCACGCAGCGTTGGAAATTCATTTCACAAACAAATCATGGCAGCTGGCCGGGCATTCTGTCACCCCCTTGCATATATCAACATCTTCTTAATTAATCAAACTTTGGATCATTACATGATTACAGTGATATTCAAGAAAATACACATGGGGTTGTCTAAATCCGTAGGACGTAGACTCGGAGAGTCATTTGGTTGGTTCCACTAAACATGCATAGATGAAGTTATTGCATTAGGAGAGGATTATACATCACGTCTTTGATTAAGTATAGTAGGAGTGGTTAATAAGTAGCGGCAGGTACGGTCGGCCACACTGCTGTCGGCGCGTGACGACGTCACTCGATTAGGCCTGCTAATGGATCGGACGTAAATGAGTTAAATGAGTTGGTTTTAATTTAGATTGTGTTTTGTTGCGTGCAAATAGATTGTAATTTTAAATGGTCTGGATTGGATTGAGTCATAGAGACAAATGGATTGTTATGGACTGGATTTGGTTAGGTTATTTTAGGTTCTAAATGGATTTAACCCGTGGAGGGTAAATGGATCCTTTAACCCGTGGAGGGCTCACATGTAGAAATCGACCAAAATTTGCACAAAGTTGCTTTTATACATAACAGATCATCCCACTAAATTTCAGCCAAATTTGATAAACTTTTATAGTGTGAACGCGAGTTTTAAAATTTTAGGTTCGAGTTTATATATATCAAATGGTGTATCCATTTTGCAAGGGTGGGTTATCCATTTTAACCAAATGGGTTGGTGCAGGTTGTGTTAAAATTAAAGTTGGATTGATTTAGATTGAATCTCAATTAAGAATAATAGGTGCGGGTTGGTTTGGTAGAATAATTAGTAAAGAAATGGATTGGAGCTAATTTAGATTGGATTACAATCTTTACACTCGATCGGCACGTCCGTGTACAAGCCGCTCGACGTACCCATCCAGCGTAGTAATTACCTTCAGCTAAACACGCTGGACACACGTATCAGGCATCGCTGGCTAGCTTTTCCTTTACCAGCACAAGCAAAGATGATGTATCAATCTGATCGTACGAGCTAATCATCGAACTCTGCAATAAAACATACAGGGACGATTGTTCATAAGGCAAACAGTATATTCATAAATAAAAAATATTTTGTATATGTGTTCTTGGCATTTGAAAACGGATACAGTTTTTTGGCACACAGATAGATGTTCACCCGTTGTTTGCATGTTATCTAGATAGTCATAAAAAATATGAAAAAATTTGATAAGATAGATTAATATGAGTTATCACTACACAAACATGCAAGTTTAAATTCGGCTTGGTAAAAAAATAATTTTAAATATGTGTATACTAGTTTCAGTTTATTTTTGTTTTTTTACAACTTGTAGAAGTTGAATTTAATTTGCATGTTTGTAGAGGGATATAACTCATATTAATCTATCTTGTCAAATTTTTTAATATTTTTATGACTATTTAGATGACATGCAAGTATACGGATGTAAAACAATTTCCCATCTGAAAACAAAGATTGAAAAATAAATCATGATAAAAAAACTACAAAGTCTACTCTAAATTTAAGTTTAAAAATTTAAACTTTATTTTATAAGTGTAAACATGATTGAAAAGATAAGGCTGATAATAACATGTGTAAAAATAAAAATGCTGAGAAAAATTAACGAGTTTCAGAGGATTAAAAAAGATTCGCCATGTCTGATGCTGAAGAGCAAGGAAGGATTCAGTTCATCTGTTCCTGCATGATGGAGTAGTAGGCATGGCCGTAGGCCCGTAGACCATGCACCGAGCGAGCTGGCCACGGTGGTCCGGTGCCGGTGGTGGCCGTCGTAGCCCACGGTGGACGAGGTCCATGGCGGCTCCATGCAAGCTGCAGGGACGGTGTGCTGTAAAGATGACCAGCCTTTTTTGACCATTTGAGTGTGCTGATGACCTGGGCAAGATTTGTAGGGGAAAGGTAGTTTGTCATGGCTAGGTGATGAGCATCTTTGGCCCCTCCTGCTCCTCCTCTCATGGCTGGCCACCCCTGCCAATCCGACTGCATCTTTGATCCATCTGTGAGCAGCAGCAGTGCAGCACCAGGTGATGTTCTTGCTAGATAATGATAAACAAAAAAGAGTAGTACCACATTGTTCAGCAAGTGCCTGCTGTTTGTGTTTATTTCCATGGAAGGACATGGCACTTAAGAACGATGTGCAATTACTTGTGCTGTTATTTACACAGATGGTTAAGGACGGTTTTCTTTGCTGTGAAGATCATAATGGCAGTTGATCTTGTTTGAAAAATATTGCAGGTCATGTTCTCTCTCTCTCTCTGTGTCTGTGTTTTTCAGAAGTTGGATTTGAAACCAGTGGTAAGCGAAAAGGAAATGAAAAGTTTCTGTCAGGCGCACCGAGCACAAAGATTATTGGTATAGATCAATCTCTGAACTTTGAACTGGCTCTGGGTGTATGTGTAAGATCAACAGCATCATGCAGTAATTGGAAGCATGGCAAGATCAGGACAAGCGTGTGGGAGGCAGTAAATAAATTAGTGATGCCAGTAATATATTTGAGGTTAGACACTGTATACTCCTCCTTTAACCCTTGTTTTATTGTCTCAAAGAGCATCCAAAAAGCTCATTCGGGAGGGAAAAAAGTTCCCAGCCTAGAAAGTGACTCAGATGCCCATGTTCTTTACCACTAAGCTTAGCCAAATCAGCCCTGTCAGAGCTGTCCTTGCTTTCTAAACACTGTAACAGTATATTTACCGAGTTGATTAATCTGCAGTGTGCAAGTCAACTGTTCCCCTGAACCTTGGCTGCCATGATGTCATTGTGCCTTTACTGATCATGCTTTACACAATAACAAGCATCTTAAGCAAGGACATCCCAGTGGATTTGTTTATTAGAATGGTTTAATCTTTTCTAGGTCTTGTGTGACCTAGAAAACAATTTTGAAACCATCGGCATAAACAATTTTAAGCATCTGAGATACTTGGCAAATTGTTTTCTGAAGAAAAGTACTGTGGTATTAGTTAATCTATTCACATGGTATATGCATTGCCATCATGCCATGTTCTTCAGAGTTCAGAGACACCTCCCATTTTCACTAGCTCTTCTCTCCAGTGACCAAGAACCGATGCATCATCATAATACACATATGAAAAAAATTGACAAAAAATGAAGAAAAAAAAAAGAAACGAAAAATGCAGGGATGGAAGAACACATCTCTGCATTCTCTGCTAGTCCTATGTACAATCAGTATGAAACGAGCTTCAAGAACACATCCGGGGAAGTGATCTTGAGGAGGCTCGGCCGGCGCCGCCGCCGGCGGCGCCTCTCCTGGCCGCCTTCATCTTGCTCATCTGCGTCTTCATCCGGCTGCACACCTTCTCCAGCTCCATCACCCGCCAGTGCATCCCGTCGAGGAGCGACCTGAGGTTCTGGCTCTCCAGCGACAGGTCGAGCCTCCTGGCGTACAGGACGACCCCGCCGCCGCCGCCGACGAGGTCGTCGTGCTCCTCGCCGCCGCGGTGCTTGAGCCTGGCCGGAGGAGGGGAGGAGGACACGGACACCGGTTTCAGCTGCTGCTGGTCAGGGCCGCCGCCGCGGAGGAGGCTCTTGAGCACCGTGTGCTGCGACGCCAGCGCCTGCACCGCCGCCCGCGTCGGGAAGCTGGCGTTCCGGGCGAGGTGCTTGCAGCACTCCGGCGAGAGCTTCTCGTAGTTGATGCCCTTGCAGATCCTCATCTTCTCCTCGTCCGTCAGCCGCGTGTGCACCTGCCATGATCGACCAGACCACCATTAGTTTTCAGCTAGAGCAACTAATTACGAAAATCGATAATTTATCATCTTAAAACCAGCACAATTAAAAGCAAACACAGTAGGATAATCCTCTTGCAACTGACAGTGTCAAAAAATGCCAAATTCTTAAGCTTCTAGGACAAAAGATCATTTTTTTTGTTCTACAGACAACTCCAATCGGTTCATGCTTCAGAGAACATTCAGAGAACAGAAGTCGTGTCCTGAACACTAGCATGATGCATAGGATTCAGAGGAGGTAGTGGCAATAAACGCACTCGCAATTAATGCGAGGACTGCGTAGTGCTGACAAAATTATGAACAGTGCACAATGTCGAAGTGTCGAGGAACGGAGGCAGCAACAAGATCTGAGTAATTCTGGAGATGGGAGGGTTTGACCGTTTGATGATTACCTGGAAGTAGACGTCAATGGCGCGGTAAAGCGCGTCGTGGCAGTCCCTCGCAGCGGCGGGCAGCGCGGTGGCGAGCTCGACGAACTTGGCCGGGCGCAGCGAAGGGTCGGGGGCGACCTCGGCGAGGTACAGGTCGATGAGCTTGCCCACTTTCTTCAGCCTCGTTGGCTCGTCGCGCGCGGCGCCGGCGCCGGCGCCGGCGGCGTGGAGGAAGGCGTCCAAGAACCTGAGGACAAGGGTCACGTCGTACAGGCTGCTCGTCGTCCCGGCCGGCGACGGGACGAGCAGGTTGTCCAGTGTCGCGTGGTCCAGCTTGCCGCCGATCATGGCGACGAGGCTGTCGTGGCAAGAGGCGGCGAGCTTCAGCGGGGAGGAGATACGCAGGATGCCGAAGAGGCCCTTGCAGGAGACCGAGCTCCGGTCGAGGCCGGCCATGACGGCGACCGCCGCCTCGAGCATCGCCCGCTTGTCGTCGGCGGTCGCGCCGGCGAGGCGGCACTTGAGGTAGTAGAAGAGGAACCTGGAGACGACGCCGTGGTCGGTGCCCTTGGCGACGAGCGCCCTGGCGACGCGCTCCAACATGCCGGGGCCGAGGACGACGACGAGGTCCTCGAACCACCAGGTGCGGCTAGTGCACCGCGTGCTGAGGCAGCTGCTCTTGGTGTCGCACGAGAAACGGAACGCCGAGCTCTCCGGCGAGGAGCTCGTCGGGGTGGCATCCCCCGGGAGGACGGCCATGTGAGACACCAGCGCGCCGACGACCCTGTCGAACACCCCCGTCGACTCCGCCACCGGGAGCAGTCGCTGGCACTGCTTGACGGCGTCGACCACGCTCTGCCACGACCACTGCGGCATCTCGTCGAGAGCCTTCTCCGTCATCTTCACCAGGCTCGGCGGGGTGGACACCTCCGCCGCTGCAGCCATGTCCATGAACTCCGCCGCGCACCGCAGCGCGCACGCGTTGGACGAGGTCACCGCGACGCCGCCGCCGCCGGTGTAGCAGAACCTCGCGACGAGCTCGAACGCCTCGGCGCCGCCGGGGAACCCGCGCAGCACTACCCTCCTACTCCCCCTCGCAGGCGCTGCAGCTCCGACCACCCCCTCGCCGCCGCCGCCGGCGGCGGCCAAATTCTTGATCCTACCACAGAACGGTGCAAGAACGTCCTGCAAATTCACCAAACAAAGCATAGAAAAAAACAATTCAGGACAAAGAGATCACATCAAACAACACAACAATTACTCCTACAAGAATCAAAGGACACAATCCCAACCCAATCCACACCCACTTTCGAGATTCCGAATCAATGCCAATCGCCAACACGCACACAACAACGACAACAAAAAATCACCCCTTTTTAAGAGGAACATGCAGTTTAAGCTCTTAATGAGGAGGAAGCTAGTGGCCATGGCAGCCACCAAACGCCATTAAAGCATTGCACTGACAGAGGCGAAGCAGATGAGCTGTAGCTATTAGGCCATTAACGCCGGAGAGGAGAGGAATGGAATGAAACATTTACTCGCCTAATTGCTGCGAGCTCTCGTCATGGAGGGAGGTGAACCGAACAAGCAAGAAACCGTAGCAGCAGCAGCAGTCGCAGTAGTACGCCTGCACCATTAAGTAGGAGGAGGAGATGAGAAGGAAGAAGAAATGCCAGGCATGGCGAGCTGGCTGCTCATTGATGGCGATGGCGAAATGGAATGGGGATGGAACCCACACCGCACTTAAATTGGAAGATCGAGACGTCTTCCTCCTCTGAAATTGCAGTAAAAAAAAATCAGAAGGATCACAGAAGGAGATTCAGATTAACTGCTGCAATTAAGGTGATGGTTTCAATTCCAACAGTGTGTGACAACTGACAGGCTTGCACAAGCGCAGCGAAGCCTGTCCCACTCCCACAGGAGAGGCAGGCTACAGCTCAAGAACAAGATTACAGCAAGAACAAGCGATGAGACGACAGACAATGCAAGCATTTTAGGCCAAAGAAGCAAATCGTAGCTGCTGCAAACTCGAGGTCGGTATGAGAAACAAGTAGGATGTGACAAGCTGTGCACAGCGCCCAAAAATCTTCAGACAGGCAGGCTAGGGATCAAGGAGAGAACAGGCACAAGGGGATAGAAGCAAAGAATGGAAGAGACCAAAATTGGGAAAGAGATCGCTAGGTAATGCCAAAATTTTGGGGACTACCTGAAACGGTTTGGACAGAGGAAACAACAAATGCTAGGAATTAAAACAGGCTCAATTCCAACTGGATATGACACACTTCTTCACTCATCCCCAAGAACTTGGTGATGGAACACTAGTGACCAGGAGCTACACAACAGCAATCACCAAAAGACAGAGGCACTAGACTTGGACGGCAAGCTGCCAGAGAAGAAATAAATCATCAGCAAAAACATCATCATCACCTACGCAGGACGAGGAGATGAGCAGAGCAAAGAAAAGAGACCTTAGGAGTTTCAAGAACTGCAAGATTTGCTGAAGAAGAAGAAGAAGAGCAAGAAGGGAGCAGCACCTTATCAACAAGGAAGAGCTCTTCACCATCCACATCCACCTCAAGAACACATGCCATCTTTTTGTTGCCCTTGGCCTTGGCCACAACCACAGCCAAGCTTTAAAGCAACATGGCAAAGAAGATGGAAAAGGCTGCAATGATGGGGATGGAAGCAGTAACATAAAGGGATGGCACCACCCCCAACCCAAACAACACACAAGAGAAAGCTCAAGCTTCCAAATGGCTAAATGCCCAAGGGCAACTGCTCTGAGTGGTCAATGGCAGCAATGGGGCTGCAATGCAATGGTGATGAGAGAGAGAAGAGGGGTAGAGGGGCCAGCCAAAGAAGTTGGTGGATCCTGAGCTCCTGACAGCTTCTGCCACCCTGCAAGTGGAGAGTTTGCAGGAGAGCTTTGGGGAATATGTAAGGCTGGGTCTTGATTTCTCTCTGCCTTTTTACCCTTTTGCACATTGCATATTTGTGCAATGTGCTTGGGTACTATTCAGGCCAGCCAGTGCTAGGCCTCTCCTGGTTCAAGAAATGGGCAACAGAAAAGAATGTATCTTCTTATAGGGGAGTAGGTTTTGTGTAGAGACAGAAATGCATTGCATGCTTGTGCTGTCTAGGTTTAAGCAAGGAGCATCTGAGTTGGTCATTTCCATGTGACACTCGGATACCTGATTCTCTGATGTGAGATAATCTGTGCCTCAACTGGGGTAAAATATTGGCTTTGGAATCGCTATGTTTAAGAAATAGTGTACTTTTTCTGTTGCCTTGAATAAATTTGAATGGAGGGTTTTTTTATGGAAAAAGTCAAACGATATATTTACAAACAAAAAATAATTTATGAATAAAACTTTTATATACGTATTCCTAGTGACCTAAAAGCCGATATAAAAAATAAACTTTGGTGAAAAAAAATCTCAAAATTAACTTTAAAATTAGAGTTATTTTATTATTTTGGAAAAAGTATATCGAGATACCTTTTTTTAGTGTAAAAATGTAGTACCATGATCTACAATTTACCTTAAGTACCAGAATTTTTGTTCTAAATTTTTTTTCTTAAGGTAATTTTTAAGGATAGTAAAAAAGCTCCTAAATTTAATGTTGAAAATTCAAATTTTGCCGTATAAGCATAAGCATAAACGAAAAGGCATGGATGATAAAGCACAAGGCATATGGTCTCTCGATGTTGACATTTCTTTAGGAGAAAAATAATGGTTTACAAACGGATAATAACTGTTTGTTTTAGCTTATATGAATGACTGAATGGCATGTCTTAATATGCTGCTACCTTCGTCTTAAAATAAGATTATTTTTCAGTTTTTTGCTATAATATTTTGACTATTCGTCTTATTTAAATTTTTTTGTATTTAATATTTTTATTCTTACTAGATGATAAAATATGAATAGTATTTTATGCGTGACTAATGTTTTTATGTTTTTACAAATTTTTCAAATAAGACGAATGGTGAAATGTTGGACACGAAAAACGAAAAATGAAGCTATTATGGGACGGAAGTAGTACATGGTACTAGTTTATTTTGTAAACAAAGAACAATCATATATCATGTAGGCGGCTGGTTTCGGCTGCAAACCACTCCAAATCAAATTCAGTTTTTAACTTGTGGAGATGCTGTTCGTAGGATCAAATCTTCATGTGGTAGTAGTTAAGCTAAGGTTTCATGCCACGGTTTGCATGAAAGGTGAAGGGAAATTTATCTTAGGATCAAACCGTCGTCCTCCCTCCGTATTTTTTTATATGACGCCGTTAACTTTTAGTTTACGTTTGACCTTTCTCCTATTAAAAAATATATATAATTACTAATTATTTTGTTATAATATAATTTATTTTTATATAAACTTTAAGTATATTTTATAATTTTACATATTTAGATATAAATTTTGAATAAGACAAACGATCAAACGTATATTAAAAGCTAATGGTGTCATATAAAAAAATATGGAAGGAGTATTAATTAAGCTTGCTTTCTAGCCAAGATTAGCAAAAAAAAGGAAGGAAGATCTTTTATAGGATCAAATTCTCGTATTAATTAAGCCTGGTTTCTTGCCATGATTCGTATGATAGGAGGGAGAAGGGGAACCTTATGCCCGAAAATTAGGGACCATTTATTTAGTGATTTCATTTGTATTGTGCATGTACTTCATTATCATCACACGTTTTGACCACTAGACAAAAATTAATACTTCTGCATTCACCTCGTTTTTCCGTGGGTGGAACAAACGAGATAAAACTCCTATTACACCCTCGAGTTTTCACCTAATCCCTTTTATGTTCCTAAGTTTTTCCTAATCTCTTAGTATATGCCTTAAATTTTTATATTGATCCTTTATGTAATTTCAGGATTTAACCGTTAATGAGCCATTAATTTCCTCAAATTAACTTTGTTGCACATATTTTATAGGGAAAATATTAAATTTCAGTCATTTGTGCATTCTAGCACACTCTCATGTTTCCTCTTAGTTCAAAATCATTCTTTAGTGATGAGACTTTTCATTTTAGGGTTATAAAGTAAAAATAGAAAAATAGAAAAAATTATAAGGATGCCATTATAATTTTGTAAAATTAAAAGAGCCAACGAATTTTCTATACAACGGAAACAATGTCCGACAATAGTGACTACATAGTTTGGAAAATACATATTTTATTGAAAAAATTTTCAAATCTTTTTGAGTTGAGGTAAGATTTTTAACTTTTGAAGTTCCAGCTGTTTCATAATTTATCCCTTACATTCCTTTCATAGCCCCAAAACATCTATTTGTGTGGCACATCTCACTTTTGGTAGTTTGGTTATATTTGAGGGAAAATATCGCCATTTCTCACTTTCAGCTTTAGTGAACTAATGAAACGGGTATACAAGTGATTAAAACACAAATTATGGGGATCGAGAAGATTTCAGATGTATGAAATTAAGGGATAAGGTAAAATCTTAGGGGAACATAGGAGCTATTCTCAAGAAAGAATGTTTAAACTCTAAATAAAAAGATTGCACTTCGGCTATCCACACCATTTTGAAATCAAGTTTATAATTTAGGCAAATACTACAGTGAATTGTCATATATTTTTTCCAACATAACATGTATAATCTATATCACATACAAATTTTCCAACATAGCGTCTATATTATGTACCGCATACAATTTTTTTAAATACATCCATAGTCTATACCTTACATCATATTTCCCTCGCTTTTCTTTTCCTCCACTCTGCCCTTCCGATTCACAGTCTCTGTGATTGAAGTTCCTCACAAATACAGGACAGTGTCAAAGTGCACACTGAGGACAAGATAACAAGAACACACATGACAATAGTCAGACATGGTTCTTAACCAAAGTGAGGAGGGCAATACAATAGCCAACCTGGAGATGGGGTAGCAGCAAGCCAGCAAGATACCAAGACAGGGTGGCGGCCAATCGACAACGCCTAGTAACTTTTAATTCTGAGACAACGTTTTTCTCGTCGGTTTTTCGTACGCATATTTCCTGAACGACTAAACGGTGTTTTTTACGAAAATTTTCTATAAAAAAGTTACTTTAAAAATCATATTAATTTATTTTATAATTTTTATAAC
This sequence comes from Oryza brachyantha, assembly GCF_000231095.2. Lineage (NCBI taxonomy): Eukaryota > Viridiplantae > Streptophyta > Magnoliopsida > Poales > Poaceae > Oryza > Oryza brachyantha. The sequence continues at coordinate 13,438,391 of NC_023169.2, read as the reverse complement.
TAATAATTAATTAATCATGTACTACTCTATTGTTATATTTTCTACGCCCGAATAACTTATCTGCGGCCGAACACAGCCTCAAATCAAATCTGTAATTGCGCTTTTCTATCGACTTTTCTTACTTTCCTTAAAAAATTGCCTCTCCTTTTAATGCAACCACGAAATCTTTTTACCCCCCCCCCCCCCCCCCCCAAACACTTCCAAACCTCCATGATATACGATGATTCTTAAGAAACGTCTACAAACACCGACGAAACCCATAAATACCTCCACGAAACACCCGACAATAAACCTTCTACATCTACATTCCGAAGCAACAACGTTACTTATCCATGGTAGCTCCAAAAAGCTAAATTAATTAATTGACCATACCCTGAAGAAAAGGAAGCCCCATGCTCTGCCTCGAACAGTATCGAGGTCGATGGTCTGCCGGTCTGGTCTCCCCGGACGCTTTACAGTTGACTTCAAGGATTTTTCGCCTTTACTTTTTACTGCTACTACAGTAGAACTGGCTCTACCAGCTGCTGCACTGCAGCTGTACGGATCTACCCCCGATTATTGTTGGACTCAACCGGCCCACCTTGGGAACGGCCCATGGACTAACCCTGAAAAAACTCGGTCCAGATTGCGTCCCCTACCGTTTTTATACAGGTCCGAGAAGAGATCGTGGGCCTTTTGGGCTTCGGTTCTGCGTGCTGTCATGGCTCGCGTCGGAAGTCGGCGATTCGCGGGGTCATCTCTCCGCTGGTTTCGTTGCCATTTCTTCACATAAAACTCGTGCTTCGTTAGCTCGCTCGACTCGTGATAAACTCGGCTCATTTTATTTTTCTAACGAGCCGAGCTAGCATTTTAGCTCGGTTAGAGATAACGAGCCAGCTTAAGCTGCTCGCGAGCCTAACGAGCTAGACCAAAGACATAAGATTTATCAGCGTTCATTGATTTCACCCTGGAATGCATGTGTTCTGTACTCCATAGGTTCACCATGTAATTTGTTTGTTCAAACTTTAATATTTAAATACAATTTTATATGATTTACATGTTTGAAATAAAAATTTGCTTGTATAACCTATTAAAAAAATATTTAGGTTAACTTTTTATGCATGGCTCACGAGCCTAACGAACCAGCTCGAGCTTTATAACGAGCCGAGCTGAGCTGGGTTTTTAGCTCGTTACGACAACGAGCCGAGCCGAACCAGCTCGTTATCTTAACGAGCTGGACCGAGCCGAGCGGAGCTGGCTCGTTATCCAGCCCTAGCTACACCACCGGAGATAGAAGCATATCAGTCGTTTACGGATGGAGATGGGTAATTTATTTTAATTAAACAAACTAAGTCTTATTAAGTAAAGGTAAGCCAATTCTAGATCCGTTTTCATCCCTAGAATAATCCATCCATCCACCCATTGCCTGATTGCCAGGGTGGTATTCTTCAGTGATACAACCTCGATTTTATACCGTAAGACTTTCTAGCTTTATCTAGATTTATTATCAATGAATATATATAATTTATATATATGTGTCGTTAGTATATATTGAAACGGAGGGAGCAGCATATAAGCACTTCTCCAATAAAAGGATCAAATCTATCAAGTCGATCTCAAATAATCTCGTTCTCTAAACAATGTGTCGTGTCCAGTGCAGTGCAAACTGCATCACGGTCAGTCGGTCACGGTCACGGCTGGCCGGAGCCATTGGCCGTCATCCAGCAGTGGCCGGCCGGCCACGGCTCGAGGGAGCTAGCTAGCTAGCTAGGCGTTAGCACGGTCCCTCCCTACCTAGCAATCCTCTTGCCAAACGGGGGCATGGGCATGCCGGCCTTATGCATGATCGGGTGATCCTCCTCCTCTTCGCCTCTTCCACCCGTCTCTATCTTTCTGATTCTAAGCATAAGTTAAAATTTATTTTTTTTCCTTGTAATTATTTCTACTACTTCTAGTACAGAGTCATCCTATCTGGGCTTTAATTTTTTTAATTTTAAATTTAAAGTTGATATTAGAGTTTTTTCCACTGAAATTTTATTTTTTAACCTGGTCTTTTAGATCACTAAGAATACGTGTATAAAAATTTTATTGGCCAATTATTTTTGGTTTACAAATATGTCGTTAGCTTACTTGTTCATGTTTTCTTCTTGCAGCATGTCCGGTTCATTCTGTTGCTCTGGTGGCGTGCTGTTCAGGGCAGTAAGATCGCTCAGCGCTAGAGTGGCATCGAATCTACAGCTACCTAGCACTGGACAACGTCCAAAATTCCGAATTTCCCTGAAGGAGGGGAGTGCAATCACTGAATCCCCAAGACAGTGACATCTGTCGTCTTGCAAGGGCCTCTGTCACTCGCTCCATTACAGTAGCTGATCAGCAAGCCTACCAAGGCTACAGAACGCTACATACAGCATTGTGCTTCTCTTTGGAGAGGAGAAACAAAACAGAATTTCTCGATCGAGATGAACATTGCACATATCTGAAAAGGGGGCTTGAGTGCTTGACAAGGATCGGGCCCCGAAAAGAGGTGGTGCATTGCATTGGATATATAGCCTGCCATTTGCGTGCCTTCACTTTCACATGGATTTCGTTTCTTGTGTTAGATAATTTAATTCAATCATAAACAATAGATTACGAATTTAAATCTTTATGATCACCGATCAATTCAAAAGCGGAAAACTAAATAAACCTACGGATGAAGCCATCTGATTCCCTTCTTTTCTTTCCTTCAATTCCGTTTTCTTTCCTTCAACTCCGATGAGATTAGATTGCTAATGATCTGTTCTGAATCTTCGACCTTCGGGTCTCCAACGGCGCTGGCCTGGATGAAACCCTTCCAGCGCATCTCTGATCGGGAGAGATTGATTTCGAATTTCTGGTTGCGAGAATAAGCGACACGAGCATCCCCGTGGGCTCCTCTTCTTTTATATAGCACTGGTGGGCCTCGGAGGCTTTTCCTAATCCGATTCTGACCCGTAACCACCGATCGCAGTTACGGCCCATGAGGGTTACGAATTTAGAGTTAGAGATAGATTACGGATAGGATTACGGTGGTTATATCCTTTCCTAAATATCGGCTAACCGATAAATCAACCAACATTCTCCCCTTGTTTTAGAGGTTAATTACGAGTTCATCATATAATATAGCTCCCCAAAGCAATGTGTGACAACAACATTTAGCATTATTGAGACGACAAGACTTATAGTTCACAATATCATACAAATAAACCCTTGATTAATTAAGCGGATGTTGATTGAACTTAATTGCCCCGGTTTCCAGGATCATATTCAAGGTCATTACACAATCCCATGTTGGCCACATGTTCTTTGAACAAATTGGGAGGTAAGCCTTTGGTTAACGGATCCGTAAGCATTGATTTAGTGTTTATGTATTCAATTTTAATTGTTTGATCATGTACTCTATCTTTCACAACATGATATTTAATGTCAATGTGTTTGGCAGCTTCACTTGACTTGTTGTTACTCGTATAGAAAACTGCGGCCTCATTGTCGTAGTATATTATTGGTGGTCTTTCAATGCTGTCAACCACTTGTAATCTCGGGATAAAATTTTTTTGAGCCATACAACCTGCCCCGTTGCGTGATAACATGCTACAAATTTTGCCTGCATTGTCGACGATGCAGTCAGTGTTTGTTTAGTACTTTTCCATGAAATGGATCCCCCCGCGAGAGTGAATATATACCCAGAAGTAGATTTCTTTGTATCTAAACACCCTGCGAAGTCAGCATCCGAATAGCCTGTAACTTCAAGCTTATCAGATTTTCTGTATGTGAGCATGTAATGTTTAGTTCCTTACAAATAACGCAATAATTTCTTTACTGCCTTCCAGTGGTCCATACCTGGTTTAGACAGATATCTGCCAAGCATCCCAGTTACAAACGTCAAGTCTGGTCGCGTATAAACTTGAGCATACATTAAGCTTCCGACAGCTGAAGCATATGGTATCTTAGTCATTTCTTTTTCTTCCAACTCATTTCTCGGACTTTGGAATGAACCAAATTTGTCCCCTTTCATAATTGGAGCAGGTGATGTCGAGCATTTGCTCATATTATATCTTTTCAATATTCTGGAAATATATGATCTCTCTGAGATAATCCTAGCACCCCTTTGGACCTATCTCGGTGAATCTCGATACCCAAAACGTATGATGCATCACCGAGATCTTTCATATCAAATTTCGATGACAAAAATTCCTTGGTTTCTCGCAGCAGATTCTTGTCACTACTTGCTAATAAAATTTCATCTACATAGAGTACTAGTATAATGAATTTTCCACCTTTAATTTTGGTATAAATGCAGTTGTCCACCTTATTTTCCTTAAATCCGAATTTCTTGATAATTTCATCGAACTTAAGGTTTCATTGTCTTGATGCCTGTTTAAGTCCATAGATGGATTTCTTAAGTTTGCATCCCATATGACTCTTTCCTTCCACAACAAAACCTTCTGGTTAAGCCATGTAAACATTTTTATTTAAGTCGCCATTTAGAAATGATGTTTTCACATCCATTTGATGGAGTTCTAAATCATAATGTGCCACTAGCGCCATGACAATTCTGAACGAGTGTTTCTTAGAGACAGAAGAAAACGTTTCATTGTAATCAATTTCTTCTCTCTGCGAAAAACCCTTCGCCACAAGTCTTGCTTTGAATCGTTCGATATTTCCTTTGGAGTCCAATTTAGCTTTGTAGATCCATTTGCAGCCTATTATTTTTACTCCTTTAGGAATTTCTACTAGATCTCACACTTTATTTTGGCTCATTGATTTGAGTTCATCTTCCATGGCTTGAATCCACTTGGATGAATTTTGACTGCTTATGGCTTCTTTAAATGAGGTAGGGTCGTCTACCTTCCCAATATCTTCACCCATGTAAATTTCATAATAATCAGGGATGGCAGATCTCCTGTTCCGTTGTGATCGTCTTAATTTTTGATTTTCATTATTGATCATAGACGGTTCAGGATCAGGTTGCGGAATTTATTCTTCATTATGTATCACAGGACTTTGTTGAGGCTCATTATTTTCATGGGTTTCGGTATTTTCCTCAGCAGTAGCCGTAGCGCCAATGGTGGGAACTACAGTTTGTGGTACATTATGAAAAATAGGGACATTATTCTCTTGGATTTCCGGAGGAGAAGAAACACTCACCCGAATTTCCTCAAGATTAATTTCCCTTTACTGTGAACTCCCCGTTTCATAATTTTCCAAGAAGACAGCGTGTCTGGTTTCTACAAATTTAGTGACACGGTCTGGACAGTAAAATCGATATCCCTTAGAATGCAACGGGTAACCGATAAAATGGCAGCTCACAGTCTTGGGGGTCTAATTTCTTTAATTGGGGGTTGAATAATTTAGCTTCTGTACGGCAGCCCCACACTTTCAAATAATTCAATGTCGGTTTTCTTCCGGTCCATAATTCATACGGAGTTTTCGGCACCGACTTGCTTGGAACTCTGTTTAGTATGTGTGCAGCCGTTTTTAATGCCTCAATCCATAATTTATTTGATAAGTTGGAGTGACTAAGCATGCTCCGCACCATCTCCATGAGTGTGCGGTTGCGTCTTTCTGCCACTCCATTTTATTGAGGCTCTCCAGGCATGAAATATTGAGCAATAATCCCATGAATCTAAAGATATTGAGCAAATGGACCAGAATTTTGCCCAAATGGAGCATGTTTCCCATAGTATTCACCACCACGGTCCGATCTCACTATTTTAATTTTCGTGTTGTGCTGGTTTTCAACCTCTGCTTTGAATATTTTGAATTTTTAAGAGATTCGGAACGATCGCTTATGGGGTAAATATATCCATAACGGGAGTAATCATCCTTAAATGTGATGAATGAATCAAAACCATCTACAGATGTCACTGGGAACGGTCCACAAATTGCAGTGTGAATTATTTCTAGTGGATTCGTGCTCCAAGTGGCTCCTTTCTTAATTGATTTAGCAAATTTTTCTTTAACGCAATCTATGCAATGATCAGCCTCAGAAAAAATGTAAGGGGAGTAATAATTCTTCTGAGACGTTCGATTCTCCCCATAGAAATGTGGCATAAGCGACAGTGTCGCAATTTCGATGAAGTCTCATCTTTATCATTGCAGTCATTTATTACATTATCATCCAAAAAGAGCAAGTAGAGTTTGTCTCACACGAAGGCACAACCAATGACTTTATTAAGATGTTTAATGTAACAGGCTCTCTTGGAAAAATAACAGTTATATCTTGACTCTGCTAGGACTCTAACTGAAATAAGATTCTTTTTAACGGAAGGAGCAACTAAGATATTATTAAGTATTAAATTGTAGCCGCTGGGGAGCTTGAGTGCGAGGTCTCCAACAGCCTCCACTTCAATCTCCGCTCAATCAGCTACTCTTAGGATGTGCTCCCCCTTTCTTAACGTCTGGACGCCATTCAATCCCTGTAATGAATTAATAACGTGCACAGTAGCACCTGAGTCAATCCACCCAGAGTTATGGAAAGACTCAATAAATTGGGATTATTAACATTAGATATTTTATTAATCTTATTTATAATTTTCCCGGCCAATTAATCCTTAAGGCGAGGACAGTTCCTGTGCCAATAGCACATAAGGTGCTATGAGGATTATTAAATTTTAGCCTAGCTGAAGCTTGAGGGCTTGGTTGAGCAAAATTATTTCCTCCTTGTTTCTGAGGGTGGTGTGACTTGCCCTTTTTTTTCTTTGATCAAAATAATATATGTATAAAATAAATGCTTCCCCAAATCTAGTCACTGTTGGGCAGAAAAGATTTAGAAAATATTAAAATAAACCCTTAATTACATCACCGTTAGGCAGAAATAATCAAGGAAAAATTAATTATATTTAAAATGACGTGAAACCATAAATAACGTTGGCCAATAAATAATTTCACATCATGAATTCTTTCTAGCAAACTTCCCGTTGGTTCCATTTGACTAGAAATGATTTTTTTAAATGATCGAATATATTTTTATCAATTTTTCACCAATTTTAAATGGCCCAGGAAAGAATATAAAATAATGAATTCTTTCTAGCAAACTTCCGTTGGTTCCATTTGACTAGAAATAATTTTCTAAATAATTAAATATATGTTATTAATTTTTTTAAGTAATTTTAAATGGCACAAAAGGAATAAAAGAGTAATTTATGTAATTTTAAAGTAATAATCATGATAAATAAATTTAAAATTGGCCAAGGAAGGATAAAAGAATTTATGCAAAAAAGCAATTAAATATATATATATTCTAATTTAAAATTAAAGGTTGGCCCAAACAAGGTATAAAATAATTTCTAGAATTAAGAAACAATAAAATAATTAAGAAAAATAAATAGTAAATTCAGCCCATTTAATCGCTGAGCCGGCCCACAAAGAGGCCGGCCTATTTAATCAGTGCGCAGGCGCGCGATGGGTGCCGGCCCAGTTGGCCAAAGCGGCCCGATAGGCGGCGATGGCCCAGGATTGATCACAGCCGTCCGATCGGATCGGACGACTGAGATTCAGCAGGACATGGGCAAAAGGAGCCGGCGGCTCCAAACCCTAACCCTAGCCCCCGAAAAATTGGTCTCCCCTCTATCTCCTCTCCTCTTCTCCGGCGGTGGACGACGACCGTTCGGCGCAAGATGGCGGCGGCGCGGTGGTTCGACAGGGAGGGTGCGCGCCAAAGGTGCGGTCCGTCGCCCATCGGTTGGAGGGGGCGAGCACGCCCGGAGGCGGCGGCCCAAGCCGGTGGCCGACTCCCGTCGGCACGGAGGCACGACGACGGTGGCAGCGCACGCGCGACGGAGCCGACGTGGCCGAAGGAGGAGAGCGGAGGCGGAGGCGCGCACGCACGGGCTGAAGCCCGCACGGCGGTGGCGACGCATGGCGACCACGCGCGCGCGCACGGGCTGAAGCCCTCGCGGCGGCGACGGCGGTGGGTGTCCAATTCCACCGGCGTGGAGACGGCGGCGGCGGCGACGTCATGCGGTGGCCGAGGCCTACACGACGGCAACGACGACGACTAATCTCACTCTGGTGAGTTTCTTCAATCCGAAGCCGGATCAAATAGTTTTGGTTGATTGCAATTTGATCTAGGGTTTGAGGTTTTGATTTCTCGGTTTGGAATTCGAATCAACAACAGTGTATGTAGCTAACTCGAATCCTTCACGGATTAGATTAATCAACAGACCGAAAACAATCAATTGATTCATAATCAATTACTGATGGGATTAAATACGACTAGGATTGGCTCTGATACCACAATGTTAGATAATTTAATTCAATCATAAACAATAGATTACGAATTTAAACCTAATCAATACAAGATCACCGATTAATTCAAATACGGAAAACTAAATAAACCTGCGGATGAAGCCATCTGATTTTCTTCTTTTCTTTCCTTCAATTCCGTCTTCTGAATCTCCGACCTTCGAGTCTCCAACGGCACTGGCCTGGAATCGCCACACGAAACCCTTTCAGCGCGTCTCTGATCGGGAGAGATTGATTTCGAATATCTGGTTGCGAGAATAAGTGACACGACCGTCCCCGTGGGCTCCTCTTCTTTTATATAGCACTGGTGGGCCTCGGGAGCTTTTGCTAATCCGATTCTGACCTGTAACCACCGATCGCAGTTACGGCCCATGAGGGTTACGAATTTGGAGTTAGAGATAGATTACGGATAGGATTACGGTGGTTATATCCTTTCCTAAATATCGGTTAATCGATAAATCAACCAACATCTTGATCATGTACATGGAGAGTGCCTAGCTGCTACTTGAGCTGATGATGAATCAGACAACCCAAGTGCGATGCTTAGCCTGAACCTGAACTAGTGGTTATGCTGCTAAATCACCAGGCCAGGGTGATTGGTGAGGCAGAGAAAAAAGGCAGGATCTTGAGAGAGTTGGAAGGCACTTGCTCATGCTCTGTCCCTAGCTTCTTCAGAAGAAAAGAAAAGGAGGGCTTCATTGTTCAGTCCCTAGCTTTGGAAAAAAATTAAGCGCACTTAGGCAGATTTCGATGGTGTTCTCATCTTGCTTGCGTCTCTGGACAGCTATGTGGACTGGAACGTGTTTTTATTTAATTTGCTTTTCCATTGTCCTTGAAAAGCTGAGGTATTGGTCGTCTGAAAGAGATTTATCTTTTTTTTTAGCATAGCTCTGCCTTTTCTAGGAGCTTCTTTGTTTTGGTTAGTGTAGTGGAGCATGAAATTGCCCACAAAATAGTTATTCTGTGGCTCTGTTTACAATCCTGGAAAATTCGCTCCAACGAAGAGTCAAACCCAGGACCTCAGGTGCTACTAAGGTCTTATGTAACCACTAGACTACAGGCCCTTTCGCAGTCACTTCTGCAATTATGGTAAGCTAAAATCACAAGAACAGTAATTTGGCTGAAAATTAAAAGGAAAAATACTCGAGAATTTGTAATATTGGAAATGAAATACTAGTGCTCATCTGGTGCAACCACCAAGATCAAACAGGCAAACAACCAGGTCAAAATGATTACATTGAGTCATGATGGCAAATTTCCTTTCCAATGGCTGGCTTTGCTTAATCTGCCTTATCTACGCAAGAGGGACAATCTGGAAATGGATCCAACGTATATTGCTGTCTTCTCAGCCTCGACTTGGCTTTGATTGAATTCCATTTCTCCACTGGACAAAGCACTCTTTATTCGTGATGAAACATGAAATTCTCCATCATTCTTGTCATATGATGGCCCAGAAGGTGCTTTAATCTCACCAATTCGGATAGCCACATGGAATGGTTTCAGTGTTGTACTGCAAGGAAGAAAAGGTTTCTCATCACTTTTCACGATTTCAATTGATGCATGCCATGAAAACCTTGAGGTCTATGTTCATGTTCTGTTCATATCCTCTAGCTAGCTGCCTCTGGAAATTTAGGGAGTGCATGAGAGTTTCAGAGCTTTACGTCCTGAGTGATTTACGCTTCTTGAGACATCACGGGGGTCTTTTTTTTGGCTCTTTTAGTATAAAACCAAATAACACATTTACAAATAAAAAATAATTTGTAAATAAAACTTTTATATACATGCTCTTAACGATCTAAAAGTGAATCAACTCTAAATTTAAAGTTTTAAATTTAAATTTAAATTTATAAGCATAAGTAAAACACAAAAGATAGATTGCACGGCTCCTATTGTTTTGCCTTTTGAAATAAAAAAATAAAACCACGTTTTTGTAAAAAAAATATAGATAAAACTTTTATATACGTGTCCATAGCAACTCAAAAGTAAAAGTTGTAAAATAAACCACGATCACAAACCATAAATCAAATCCATAGTTAGGTTTTAAAATTTAAATTTTGATTTATAAGCAGTTGGAAGTGTGAAACAATTCTTAGAGTTAACTTGTGGTGCTTGCTAACAACTTGAAAAACAAAGACAAAACAAAATTACATTAGAAAATATGATATACCTAGTTTCTCCTTTAAGACCATAAAAAAATCTTACCTCATTATTTTCATAATAATCCCTATATGTCCATATACATAGTCAGACATGCTAATATTTTATAGGACAATTTTATTCTTTGAAAAGGTACCTCAAGTTACTATAGTTTCTAGCTTCAAACTTCAGTATCTCATAGTATTAAATATTTAGTACCTCAAAAATACTTTTTCAAAACCCATAAAATTCCCTTTATAATGGGGGAGTGTTTTGGGCTGGAATTTGTCTTCTTACCCTGCACAGGGGCACCTAGACGGTGTTTATTAGCTTACTCTCTTAATCGCCACGTATGCAAATTTAATGAGGGGAGTAAAGAGAGCGAAGGAGGGATAAAATCATTGTTATACATGACAACGACTTAGAATCGATACTTAGTATTTATTAAAAGAAATTTTGTTATACGTGGGTGGATAAAAAATAAAGTAGTGTAATAAAAACTATTTTGTTATATTAATAAAGAAATCATATCTGGTTCTATCTTTATACGTATCACTATAAAAAAAATTCTTGTTGCCAATATAGGTCAGACAAAAATCCATAGTAGTCTCTAAATTTAAACATGCCATGAGATTCCAACATCTTGTATCCCACGTTTGGTTGGAACTTTCCCCCACAATACCATAAACCTAGCTAGCAGCCCCTTGAAGATTAATCATATAATAATGTGTCCTTCCCAATTTTGTTAACAATCATTTGTCTCCTTTTGTTTCTTTGTAATCGTTGCCACTTTTCTTAGCTTCCTTTTCTCCTTCGTTTGGTGTTGTCGGCTAGCTAACATGCACATCAACGCTTTGCCGTGTAGCCGCCCTAGCTAATTAAGATGCAATATCTCAGTATTAACTAGTGACGCAGACTCAAAAAGATGTGTGTTTATACTAATATAGAAACCACTCAGGTTACCTTTGAACCAAGAGATATGTCTTGCTTAGTCGGATAATGGAAAATCTGAATTATTGCGTGCCAATTTGGTTACAGTAGAAAGTTCTGTTTATCTTCAAGCTGACATGACAACACACCAAAGAACTGAACATTGTAGTTTTGTTTGCTTATAAAAAGAACTGGACAAAAGAACAAACAAAACAAGCATAAGTTTACAAGCATCATATGACAACTTAAAATTCAAAAATACTAGTCTATAATACCGGAATAATTAACTTTTTTGCTACTATTACATTTGGTTATAACCAATTTGTCACTAGACCAACATGTCATAGACACATAAGGACTCACGTATCATAGACAGTAAGTAACAAATCTGTTATCAATCAATTCTAAAAGTAGCAAAAAATTAAATGCACCTATAATACCATGTCACTCTGTCCTTATTTTTCAAGTATTAATTCGTCGCAAAGAAGTAAAGTAATTCTTGATCTTGACACAAAGCAAAAGACACTACCTATAGTCTGTACTCATACAATCTCCAAATTTTAATCCAAAAATAAGGGCATGGGAGATATCCTTGACTAATTTATGGCTTATCCCAGATCCTCTGATTTGTCCGTAATTTAACTATTCTGACTGGATCTAGCAGCGCTAAGTGCCAGGTTACTTTGTCCTTAATTTAAGTCAAGTTAAAGATAGCTAACGACCACTGACTCTGGTCTTTCATTCTTTTACTAGATCGTATCCTACCAGAAGGTTATTCTGCGATCCGAAAGAGACAAAGGGCTCATCTTTTCTCCTCTTAGGTGAAAAACCAAACGATATATTTAAAAAATAATAATTTATAAATAAAATTTTTGTGTTCTCAACATCTAAAATCAAATGTTGAAAAATAAACTATGATGAGAAAATCTCAAAATCAACTCTAAATTTAATTAGATTGAAAATTTAATTTTTTTCTAGTAGAAATGAAAAGATAAGCCTGAAATATGATAAATAGTCATGTATTTTTTAATTTATCCACATATTGACACGCTAGTACAGAAATGCTCATACAGTCCTGTGCAAATTTGTTTTAATAGACCACCACTACCAAGCATATTATTCAAAATCGTATGTTTACATACAACTTATAAAATGTATAAAATATTGTCATATCATTATCTAAAATATTGTTATATTAATCTCCTAACAGCTCATAATCATTATTCAGAATACAATATATAACTATGAAGATTCAGCTCAAAGGGAAGCTGGTAGATGATACTACAGAGCTGCAAGCACCAAAATCTCAATTCTTTCCGAATTGTGTTTATGATTATTTTCCCATGGTAAATTTACTACTACCTTCGTTTCATATCGTAAGTTTTTCTAGCCTTGTCTAAATTCATTTATTGATGAATGTATATAATTTATATATATATATGTCTAGATTCATTGGCATCTATATGAATCCAGGCAATGCTAGAAAGACTTACATTACGATACGGAGGGAGTATGATTTAACACTCGTGCCCATTTCTATTCTTGGGCTATGATATAATTTAGGAAAATTAATATTGGTACAAACATAGTTGAGAGATCTGCACTCCAACTGTGTGTGTACACACACACTCGTAATGTGCTGTAATAAAATTAGACATCGTCAACAGAAACCCATTGTTTTTCGTCCCAACAAAACGAAACCGGGCCGCCATAAAGTATTTTATAATATTATCATCAGGTAACAACTCAATTGAGAGACTACAAGAAATGCAATATTGTTTGGTAGAGAGTTTTTTTTTATCATTTTTAAAATGATACTTCGAGATACCAGATTATATAAAATTTTAGTACCTTCGTACTAGATATCTCAATGTATCAAAATTTTATACTAAATTAAGGTATTTTCTGAGAACCATAAAATTTGCCCACCCATACCTGAATCACACAAACAGAAGAAGAAAAGCAAAAACTGTGTCAATTTCCCCCGATTAGTGCCACTCGATCACCAATGCATGATATCTTGACAGCTAAGGAAGTTGGGGAAACTATTATCACTTCATCAGCCTGCATATGACTGGATAGTGTTGTCTGACGAAGTTAGTGCATGCTGTCAAGCCAATGAGAAATAGGCTAAATACCCTCTGAAATGACCTGCCAAACTGGTCAATAATACGGTTTCGATAGTTTCATTGTAGGAGTGCTTATTAGAGCATGTCACATGTTTCCCACTAGCTAGATGATATGTTCGGAAGAAGAGGCATTCATTGCTCCAATTTTATCTGATAAGATCTGATCTAATATTCTGATGTGACAGACACACACGTTGTAGATATGTTGCATAAGTGAAAACTATCCAGTTATATAAGCTGATTATATATCTTAGATAAGACCAATTTTATTATTTTTGAAAAGGTACTAGGATGTAGTATAATTTATAATGTTAATTTTAATACCTCAAAGTACTATGTTTCTCAAGATACCAAAATTAAAATTTTAATATTTAAAGATATTTTCTCGAAGATAGAAAAAATACCCTCAAAACTCTCGCAAGCTTTTGTTGCTTCAAATTGTATAAATGGATAGTTGACTAGTCATCACATTGTGAGAGTATAACTTCGGTGAAAGGAGATGTAGTGTAGTGGTTATTGTGATCTGAGTTAGCACCTAAGATTCTAGGTTCAAATCTCTGTAGGAGTATAAATTTTAAATTGTATTATTTGAGAGGTTAAGTTCCTTACTTGGGCTAAGCTCGATTGGATTATTTGAGGCTAAGTTGGATATATAAACCAGATAAAATATCCTTTTCTAAAAAAATAAAATGAACTTCTGATCTTGGCACCAATTAAGAATGCATTCACAGCTATATTCGTGGACATTAGGAGTCGAAACCTAGTGGAGTCATGCATCCATCTCCATCACCGCCACACTAAGAAATGCACGAACTTGAGTTTTAGTTAGCATCATATGTTACACTCACGTGATTTGCATTGAGATATATTCTTGCAACGCAAAAGAAACGATCGTACTTAGGGGAATACCATGGAGTTCTATAAATTCTTGAAGAAACCTTGTGAAACATGAGTCTTTGTTTTTACTGTCTTGAAATGGTAACTTGAGATAGCATATTTTTTTAAATATAAAACTTGATATCTCTAGGTACTAAATATCCTGAGGTATCAAAATTTTACGAGAACTTTTATGATCATTGAGAAAATATCTCAATATATAAAATATTTAGTGTAAAATTTTTGTACATCCGGATAACCAGAAATTAGAGGCATATGGTATCTCCCGGTATCTTTGTAAGTACAATAAAATTGTTCAATATTTACACTAAAAATTTGATATCTTAAGATTTCTCAAGGACCATAAATATCCCATCAAACATTGTTGAACTTAGTAAAGTTGAAGGTTTTGCTTATATTTCACTAACTCATCTAGCGTAAAGTGAGAATTGTTTTGAAGTATATTGCCCCAGTGCATATTGAAAAAATAATTTGCTTAAGGTATCAAAATTTTACGCAAAATTTGATACATAGGTACATACTTCTTAAGTGTCATAAAAGTTCCCGTTAAACATGGTTGAAATTCATAAAGCTGAACAAGGTTTTGCCTGTATTTCACCAACTCATCTAGCCTAGAGTGAGATTTGTTTTGACATATATTTACCCAGTGCATAGTGAAAAAAAGGTAATTTGCTCAAAAGCAAATGCAAACTACATAAATCACTACGCATAGTCATTTCCTCTCACAAATTTCTTATGTGCCTCTCTCTCTCTCTCTCTCTCTCTCTCTCCATAAATAAGATAGCAATAGCTACATAAACAAACACATTTCTTAAAATAACACCAAACATGACATAGACGATGTCTAGACAGTGGATATAATAAAATTATCGCCCTGCGAAAGAATTGGAGCGAGGTTTAGCCGCCCAGGTTGTAAAAGTTCAACACTTTGAACATATTTCCCATTATACATCTCAATCATGCAACTTAACAATTACCTGAAAACCCAATTAAACCAAAGAAAATTACCATGCCTACACAGGTCAAGACATGGTGACATGCAGGGGCATGACCACCACTTCAGAATCCACACAACCTGGACTAATCGAAGACTAACAGAAAACTGCTGCGAAATGTCATAAATTAATCAGAATCCACAGTAAGCAGAGAAATCGCTGAGCTAACACATCAAACCACTTGTGCATTAGCAACATATCATAAAATAATTAATCAAAAACTGCAGATAGGGCCATGATATATTTGCTATATTCTTGGGTGTGCTGGAAGAAATGGTCTACGAATATTCCGCCGTTGGATCGAGATCTAACGGTTCATACGACTGACCAAAAGTCAAGAGGCTGCAGGGTGGCATGGTGGTTAGTGTCTCACCATCCAGTGATCAGCCATGTTATCTGGAATTTCTTTCCTAAAAAAATAGCCTTAAGTAAGACTTTGAAATAATCAAAGAAGAAACAGGGGACAGCCCATTGGATCTTGCTTCATCTCATCTTCATTGTCTATTTATTTGTATCTGGTGTGTTGAGTCTGCGGTGCCAGCAAGCAATTAATTAAATCCATGATAATTCATTCGCATTTTTTTGCGGGGATAATTCATTCGCATTTACAGATGATGATATGCAAAAAAGTTTTGAACTCATTTAAACTGATTTTCCTGAATTTAAGTCTCACAAGAAGACTTGCAACCTTCATCCTTAGCAAGATGGGCAAACGCTTCGGTACATATATTATATTAGAGAATCTGCATACCACATAGGCAAAAGTAGAGGAGGCTATTTTATTTACTCTTTTCAGGAAATTTTTTAAAAAAATGTCATTCTTTTAGGTAGATAAGCTCTCTTTGAAACTCTCTTTACGTTGCTCCATGCCAGTTCACAAACAACGTAGTCCAAACCAGTGCAATGAGCTATGACTACTGCGTGCGTGTTCCACACCGAAACTAATAAACCCTATCAGTTTTATGAAATCCCAATATTACCCATGCGACGATTAAATTAATCGCGAAATAAATCGCGGGGAGGGGGCGGGGCAGTTGGCAGCCACAGCAAGTGGCCGCCCCTACAAAACAGCGGGCGTGTCATTTGGCGCAGATTGGCTAGGGCCGTCTTGTGTTTGTTTCGATTCGTAAGCTAGGCAGTGCGGATCGGGGGATGAAGCTGTTCGCCTTCGTGAGGCGCGCGCGGCGGCCGTCGTCGCCGGCGGCGGTGGAGGCGGAGGAGCCGGCTGCAGTGGTGGTGGCGATCGACGACGCGGCGGCGGCGCACGCGGAGAAGCGGAGGCGGCGGCCGTCGGGGTCGGGGGCGGCGTGGAAGCCGACGCTCGGGGCGATCTCCGAGGACGCCACGGTGGTGTCGTCGAGCGCCACGAAGGCGAAGGCGAAGACGGTGAAGGCGAAGGCGAGGCCGTCGCCGCGCGCGGTCCGGTCGTCGGACTACGACGGCTTCCGGTGAGCTTCTGCTTCTCTCTCCTCCCCCCGCGCGCGGACGCCTGTGTGTTTCTTTCTGGCCGTTGGATCAGGGAATCGGGACGGGCGCGATCGCGACACGTGTCCGTTGACACTCTCCTCCCGCGTCGTCGGATCGCTGTCCAGTCGCTTCCAGGTGGGGACCATCTGGATGGTCTAGTGTGACGTGGCTCCGAGTCTTCGGTCCATCCATGCGCACGCTGCGCAGTATTTGACTTTTGACATTTCTACCTCGTCAGCCTCTAATCCTATCCCGCTTCTTCTCTCTCTATTCGTTTTCTTTTTTTTGGATGATCTGATGCACATAGAAAGATTAAAAAAATTGATGAAACTGTTGGTCTGATCAGCTTGCGTCGCGTGCATGATTAGCAGTTGGATCTTGCAGGAAGTTGGATCAGGATAAGAGTTACTAGTAGTAGATTAAATGGGTTCACAGGGATCAAGTTTGCCAGGTCAATGCTCCTTTTTGCAGCTAGCAGCATTTTACACAGTTGAATAGCCACTCATCGCAGCTCATGATTATCCAACTGTTTAAGCCATGTTGCAGGGCTTAAGCTCTACTATACACTTTGATGGATGATGACGACGTTCTAGGGTTAGTTGAAACCGTACGTATCATTCCTGCCACTAGACAAAAAATAAGAGGGTGAAATTAATTATCCTTAACTTTTTATTTCTGTAGGTCAAATTTTATTTAAATTTGTAGTAGATTTTAGGATTTTTTGCGCTGAGTTTATTTTATAGCAGTATGAAATTTTAAGATGCTCATGCCACGTCTAGATACTGCCGGGGAATAATTGCAAAATCGTTGAGTTTTTCGATTCCCATTTTTCTCACAATAAAACAAGGTCGCATGATATTCATATATGGCTTAAACTAGGAAATTCGTCTATCTTTACCTGCCTACCATAGTACTTTCCATTTGTGCACGAACATCATTGATGGATTCCCAAGAAAAATCTCTGAAATCCATGCAACTAGAGTCTAGTTGGACAATTAATTATTGAAATCCACGCAACTAGTTGGACCACCGTGTCCTACCAATGGAATCTACCATGTATGTAGACGATCTCAATTCTCACCGTCCCTGTCAGAATCAAGAACGAGGGTGTCTTCACGTACAAATTTCTTCCTTTTTATCGCTAGTGCATGGTAGTCAAACTCAAGCTGCAGTACACTGCCGAGACGACAAGCAAAGGCCGTGACCCCCCCCCCCCCCCCCCCATCACTTCATGCTTGCTATGCTGCTCCTGCAACTACTTCTTGTCCCTCCCATGCCATTGTGCCAATTGCATCAGCAAAAATTCAAACGCCTAGGGTAAATAGCAGACGTACTGTCCGGGGTGTAATAACGGAAACCGTCTAAGTATATTGACCAAGTCTTAGGGCATGTATCATGTCTGTCTTTAAATCGTATGTATGTCATGGAATTTGTAAAAAAATCCTTCCCATCTAACAGACGACCACAGTGTCTCTTCGCGAAGAAATGGCAGAGGTGCGTGCTCCAATGCCAAACCGACACCGCTAGCACGGTTGTACGCTGCGTCTCGTCTATTCGCTAGTACTACTGATTACCTTGATTTATATGTCAAAGAATACATTAAATGGTTTGCAGACAAATAAATAAACAAGACATTTTACAAACTGTCTATTTAGCTATCTATGTATCAAATAGACAACAACAGTGTTTACACTGTTGTACTTGCCCTAAGGATAGTTTACCGAACAAATTAATCAATTCTCTGGGTAAATTGTCCTGTTTTTGTTGGTTTTGCTCGGTAACCCTAACCAGCCAGCTACCGAAAAGGCTAACATGCGGACATGTGCACGTCCATTAGCCCGCGCAAACACTGTATATAAACTTTCTATAGATAGTCTTTAGTGTATAATCTTTATACATATAATTTTACTAGATGTTTTATATGTTAAATTTATTTTTATCTATAAATTTTCTATATATAAACTTTCTATGCCAATATAAAATATAATAAATTTATATATATAAACTTTCTAAACATATAAGGTCGTGCGGATTAATAGACAACGGACGACGGATGTTCGTCAATTAGACCCACCCACCGGCTATTGCCGTTACTGTAGAAAGGTAACCCCTCCCCTGACGGTGCCACGAACCCTGCTAACGCAGACGTTCAAGCTTAAATCACCTTGCACACAAGTATTTGGTCAAAAGTAACAAGAGCATCAGTATCCAACATGTGTTATTACTATGCAGCCTTCATTTTGATCATTTCTGGATTCTGATACTCCTACTGACCAAGGTGCATTCTGTCTCTGTACCCGCAGGCACTTCGGGGCACCCACGGTGTTGCCGGCGTTCGCGCCGACGGCCTTCTTGTTCTGAGGTCAACTCGGAGGTCCGGCCGGCAAGTCCTGTAGCTGATCGGGGGTAGGGGGATGCTCTAGTGTGTGTGGTTCACTGGCTTGACCATGACGGCTGCTCAGCCTTTCTGTGCAAAGATCCGGACTCGCAAAGCTGATTCTCTGTAATTTTTCTGATGCTTCTGATGATGTGCACGTATCTGCTGCTGCCGATCCCCCACTCGCGTTGTGGCTTTCGGTTTCGAAATGCCTTTTAATGATTCCTGATGTTCTCCAAAAAAATGGTGTGTATGTGATTAATTCGAGTTGAGATTTGAGAAGATTCGAGCAGCAAATTCTTGCCCAGTTCTATGACGATTACGCGTTAACTCCACTGTTATTGAACCGTCCCCTTCTTTTTCTGGGGTAAATCGATAGCTACGGATGGAAAGAATCAACCAGAAATATCCAACAGCCTGAAACACTGAGAAGTCGAGAACCAATACACTGGGATCTCGATAGACCAACCAATACGGAAAACTATGAAAGAAACCACAGTTAGATTGAACAACTATGTCATTTACTAATCATAACTTCTTTTAAAAAACAAAGTACTATCATGTTCCTAATGAAGAGCCCGAAAAACAATATGCTGCATAGGCGTAGCACTGATCTGGCAACATCTTAAAACAATCACACCAGAATATGTGGCACATCCAACTAGCAGCAGAGATGTAGCAATTATTCCCCAGCTAAAATCACAGGTAGCAGGCTGAAGAATAGAAGCACAAATAGTTCATGAGTTCTCATCTCTTGTTATCAAGAGAGGAAATGGGCCACCAAGTTATGAGAGGAACCTTTGTTTGCTAAACGAGATCAGCACCCCTCGTGTGTCACCATCCAGAGATCAACAATTGAATTTTTTTTTCCCATGCTGGAGGAATCAAACATGAAGATAAACCAGTGTGCTTCGGCGAGGCCATGGTATTTGAACCGTGCCATCATGGGAACACAGCGTACATGTGCGATAAGGTTAGTAACCGTTAATCTTTCGCTGTGAAGTGCTTGAGTGTAATGCCCTGTTGTCAGTGAGCCTTGAGAAGCCAACTTGATCCCTGGTCCCTGGGCTCGGAGGCACTTTAGGACTAGGAACACTTGTCAGGCGACTCTGAGGCACTGTATCAGACATGGACTTCGAGAAGGCTTGGGCAAGCTCCATTGCAGACGCTCCTTTCCCAAAGCGAGGTGCAGTAACCTCAGGCTTTGGTGGCTCCACTGGCTTACGCCAGGTTTCAGGCTCTGGGCGTGGTGGTTCAGGCTTCTCCACATCTCTAGCAACTCTCCTGTTGTCCTCCCTTCGTGTAGACCTATACACATCAGTCCGATCTGTATCCCTCCTGTAGTCTTTCTTATCAGCATTCCTTGGGCCTCTAGAGCCAGTTGGAAAACTCTCAGCCTTTTCACCTGAAGGGTTAATGGACATAGCTTCGACCTTCTGCTCAACCTTTGCAAATTCATTTTTAGACCTGCAAGATGTCACAAAGATTATTAGCGAATGTATCACACGTTCAAACTTCAAACATCTAACATGTGAATGCTTTAGTAATATCTGCAGAAAAGGAACAGCAGTCCAAGAAAATGAATCTCATAAAAACAAGGTAAAGACTACAGGTTTAATGTCAACATCGTTCTTGACACCCCAAAAGCAAATTTGAACTTTTAAACAGAATTAGATTAACAAAAAAATTACACGCAAAGGAAAATAATGCATACTCAGCTTAGGAATGTTGCACGAACAGGCATGTTGTAAAACCATTATGTTAGTTGCTTTCAACAAACACTTTGCGACTTCAACTATCTTAAGAACAAAAGCCCAACTGGAAAACCGGCACTGGTCCCGCAATAGTAGGTGGCCAATAAAATCATGCCAATGGATGGAACATTTAACTATGGTCCAAACCTACAAGAGGCTTTAAACACTAACAAGCATATATTGTTATTCAAGACAAGTAAAATATTGTTTTATCTGAGGACTAAACTACCTGCCAATTGGAGATGTCTTCTCAAGGTCATTTGCTAAAGCATCTATTCCACGTTCTCTGAGAACCTGAGTTTACAAAGAAAATATTACCTTCTGGTACAGCTAGGTAAAAAAAAAAGAGATATATATTAGAGCCACATAAGAAAGAAGACCGCATACCTGTTCCCGGGGCCGAGCTCCACCAAAGAGGGATTGCCTAACACAAGATTTACACACACAAGAAAAGATGAGAAATTACTATAGAAAATGAAAGAGACAAGAAGGATAATTCTTGTCAAGAAACTGAAAGCAAGATTGATAGCTTATTAACTTGTGAATGAATTCAGCATCAGTATAAATCTTCAAAACAAAAATTCCAAACTTCCAGACATAAAGAGGGCAAGGAATGAGGATTCTGGAGCCAAATTAAAGATAGAAGTATCAAGATGCCGTTGTACACTTTAAACCACTCATTTAAATGAGTATAAGAATAAACATATCACTTAATTCATTCCACATATAGTGTGCAGTACTGGAGTATGGAACTACAGGGAAGTGTTTTCCCAAAGTTAATACTAAATCAAACCAAAAGGGGTCAGAACTATCAATATAAAATCACCCTGACAGGTAGAAAGTGCAAACATGTATTATGCCCTCTGGTTAAATATGAGCCACATGGAATTGTCAACAAAGAAAAAAATGAACTTTCTATCAATAACATTACGAGTCACATAAGTCTTCCAGCAAGGTAGAATCCAAGACAAAGCAAAGAGTCATTCTTAATTGCACACAACACAAAACAAACATAAAGGAATGCACATAACAAAGACGAACACCTGAGGCTAATTTTCCCATCTAAATACACCTATTGACATTAATTATAGATCAACCAGACAGATGCATGCAAATTTGACATTTAACGAAACATAAAAAGGTACTTGGACATGATAAATGGCACATATGGCAGGCTATATAAGATAACTAACAGCAAAACCCAAATGATAAAACTAAAATTTCAAGAATTTTTTGAAAAGAAAAAGGAGAATGACAAAAGGGCCAGACACTGCCTACCTTTCCTTTGGAGCACTTTCGTCAGACTGTCCCACCGCACTGGAGCGAGGTTTGAGATTCAATCGTGGTCGCTCCACTGCTCGACTCTCAGCATCTGCCACTACTACTACTGTTTTACCTGCTAGCATATTCTGGTGCACATCATGAGTAACCTCACCCAGCACAGCATTCGCAACCACTGGAACCTGATGCACCTATACAATAGTTGTCCACGAAGATAAATGATTAAAAGCTTCACCATGCCATTGCATACATACTATATATTAAACCAAGTAAACTAAGAACACCTTAGCAAGCATAAAGCAATACAACAATATCATGTATCATTTGCAAGGAGTTCTCTCAGATGAAGGGTTGCGAACGCCATTTCATTAACTACCAATGCTCAACTCCAGTAGCGAATATAGATGGA
This sequence comes from Oryza brachyantha, assembly GCF_000231095.2. Lineage (NCBI taxonomy): Eukaryota > Viridiplantae > Streptophyta > Magnoliopsida > Poales > Poaceae > Oryza > Oryza brachyantha. The sequence continues at coordinate 13,415,772 of NC_023169.2, read as the reverse complement.
AAACATGACACTTCAAGATTCAATTTGCAATCCGACCAACACAGGTGGACAGATAGGGGCAAGAGTAATAACCTGCTTCTCTTCAACATAGACAGGAGACGGTTCTGTAGCATCGACTGGCTTGGAGCGAGGAAGCAGCTTCAACTTAGGTCTCTCGGGCACATCACCAACCCTGGGCCTCTCTGGCACATCACTGGCCCTAGGTCTCTCTGGCACCTCTACGTCTCTAGCCTCCCCAACTCTGCCTTCATGCGACGCAGGCCTCACTGGTGCCACGCCCCTCTCCATGCCACCATCCAGCTCTCTCACCCCAACTGACTTGGGCCTTTCCATCTCCGGTGGTGCAACATGAGTCTCCACCACTGGGATCGACACAGGGGCCGGTGGAGACGAGGGTTTTGACGAGTGCCACCTCCCGGAGATCACCTTCTCCACAGCGCTGGCCTGCGCCATGCGCGCCGCCGACCAGATCTGGCCGCCGCCGGCGGCAACAGGGGAACCCAAAGGCGCCGCGGCCGGAGCAACCTCCTTCCTCGGCCCCCAGGCGTTCCCGGGCCCGGATCTGGTGGGCCCCACGGCCGCCGGGGACGGGGCGAAAGACGGGGGAGACGGCGCTGGGCGGCGCGGCGTGGTGGCCTCGAAGGGCGTGCGCTCGTCCTCGTCGAAGTGGCGGCCGATGCGGGAAGGGTTGGTGAGGAACGACGGGACCGCGGCCGCGGCCGCCACAGCTGCGGCAGCGGCGGAGGCCGGGGCGCGTGGGCGACCGGACGCGACGGGAGCGGCGGACTGGGAGGACAGGGGGCGGTCCGCCGGGCGCGCGGAGCTGCGAGGAACGAGGACGAGGAGACTCCCATCACCAACCGGAATCACGAGGCAAAACCAGAGCAAAGGAAACAGCGAGCGCGGTCTAGGGTTTGGGGGGCAACACTTACACGCCGGGGGCGGAGGGGAGGGGGAGCTCGGAGGGGATGGAGCCGCCGTGGAAGTCCTTGAGCGTCATCGTCGTGGCCGCCTTCTTCTTCGACATGGCGGCGGCCGGCGCGTTCGCCGTCGTCGAGGACGAGGGGCCCCTCCGCCGGAGACGAGACGAGCGGCCGCCGATCCTCGCTTGATCGGGGTTCCAGGTGTCTCCGCGCGCTGCGCTGCGCTCTCTGCTCTCGCCTTCGCAGCTCGCGGAGAGGGGAGGGTTTGTGCCGCCGCGTTGGATGGGGAATTTTTTATGAATTGGCCCCTGTGGTATTTCTTGTGTTGTACATGGGGAGGTGGTTTTGAGATTCGGCGAGATGTGAGGGATTCTATTGCTAATTCAGTTGCTTAGTTGGGCTGGGCTGAGCCTGATTGGGCTCGGCCAGTTGGAATGAGGAAAAATAATTATTCTCTCTGGTGAAAAATGTGTAATAATTTTTACTGCAGTATAAATATTTGTGCGCTAATTTCGATAATTTTATCTGTTTTAATGGTTGGAGAGTGAATCGAATGCTTAGAAAGGAAATATAATCCATTCAAAAATCAACCAAAGTGACTAAAGTATATATTTTAACCTAATCTTAATATTTGCATGAGAATGTTTGAGTTTATCTTAAACTGAGAGAGCATGTTTGCCCAGACACTCTTCAGCAGGAGTAATTGTGTATGCTTTGACAATTTATTGTTGCATGCATGCCTAAGATAAACGATGGCATCCCGTACCACATTCTAAATTTGGTTTTAGTATGAGAAAACTTGGTAAAAAAGCAAATAAATCAGGCCTATGAAGGAATGGCATGATCATCATCGTCATATAAGTAGGAGTAAACACGGAACATGAAATAATCATATAGTGTAGTTTGCTAAATTAACATAGGCACTCTATAAGGGGATTTCTCTGTCGGCTCAGCCTAACATTTCCAAGTTCCAAACTTCCAACCCAGCAGCATACAAAAGGCTTCTTCTGACTTATGCAACTTCCCAGGTTTACAGTAATATATATGCGGCACACGAAAGGTTTGCACGATCATTCCAGGCTCCAGCCACTAGCAAGTCCTTACTTCAGCTTGTGGATGGTCTCCATGTCCACAGCCTCATTGAGGGTGCCTTTCTCGACGTGATCCCACCAGCGCATGAGGAAGTTGTCCACAACCAGCCGGAACCAGGGAGACAGCTTCAGGCCCTCCTCTCCTGCATCTGCTTTGCGGATGAGCTCCTTCAGCTCCTCACGGCTCACGTATTTCACATCAGCCACTTCGTCCGGGTTTGGGAGTACCTTCACGTCACGGACAATGAACAGCAGGTAGTCAACTGCAGATTAGAAGAAAGAAACTGATTTAGCGCGGTGTGCCAGAATGTTTGTTCTTGCACGTTTGGTGAAGGATTATAGAATGTTAATTATTTTATAGAAACGTGACTAAAACTAAAGGTTGAGCTTTGATGAACAAAAATAAAACGTATGCAGGTAATTAGATATGGTATGAGAAGTAACTTACGCTCATGTTCACCCCATTTTCCATCAGATGGGGCCTTGTAGAGCATCCGGCCAAGAGGGGTGAATTGGTCAACTGGTACGTCTTCAGCTGGGATACCCAGCTCATCCAGGAGCTTCCTCTGAGCAGCATTTCTAACGCCTGGATAATGATAGCAAGTAACTAACAGAAATTGAAACATAACAGAAATGGAAGAAAGTTGACCACTTAGCCAGTTGGCCTTGATAATGATAGCAAGTAACTAACAGAAATTGAAACATAACAGAAATGGAAGAAAGTTGACCACTTAGCCAGTTGGCCTTGAACCCTTGGCTAGCTCGTTTTGGCACATACCAAGGTGGTTTTCCTGTATAAGCTCAGACTCACGGTACAGAGGATGGCTGCAGCAGGTGTTGGTCCAAACTAGAGGAAATGTAACCTTTGTTGCAGATCGTTGCTGCAAAAGTAGAACAGTAATCAGTGTAGACATTTTAAAGAATAAGATGGCATGGCAAGATATGAGACATGAATAATAACTTTAAGTCGAGCATTTGAAGAATAAGAATATACGGTAATTTTCATTAGTTGCCATTTTAAAAACTTGTTACACAAAAAGCTAATGACATAAATGTACTCATAGAAACAACATATGCAAGTCCTAGAAAATGGGCCTGCATGAAACATGAGCTAAATTGCATACTAAACATAAATAACATTTATTTTTCGTGATTTAAGGCACAAACTAACTTCCAACTGGAGATCCTGTGTTATTAACTGCTAAGGTAACTTGATACTTGAAAAATATGTAAAACATTGGATACAGCATAGTGAATAGTTGTATAGAACATGTGCTAGGTGCAATATAATACAAAGTAATAAAGAAAAGAAAGTGCAGAACTAATCAATTCTCCAAACCTGAAGTAGGAGCTCATATTTTGAGTTGAACAGGAATACACTGAAAGCCCTGTGAAGTAGATTATCAGATTCGATCTTTTCCATCAGATGGCCTATATGTCACATGAAAAAAATCACACATTGTTCCGATAACTGATATAAAGCAATGTTGGGCACAGCATTTATGTAGACAAGCCGATAAGAATACCTACAGTTATATTTTGATTCATGGCCAACAACATTGTCCTGTTCATCCACCAAAATGCATCTGTGAAACAACAAGACCAAGCAAGCATGGTAAACAAAACGTTACTGAATGAAATAATTTACTGAATTCTAAATCATAAAAAATGTTTACATGGTTTACATAAAAACAAATAGCCCAAACAAGCAAGTAGACATGAACCATGCATTGCTTACATGGAACTTACATAATAGGACCATCAAACCCAAACTTAACATGAGCAAGGACTGTTTGCACGTTATCGGAAAAGAATGTGTTGTCAAACATTATTGAAGACAGTAGTAGGTACATGTGTCTATCAGTAACACAGTATACTCTAGCTAAATATTAAAAGGACATTTCTGTTGAACTACAGGAAGAATCTCTTTTGAAGTAAATATTTAATAGTATCAAAAGGAAAAGAAAAGCATCGCATTCTCTTCTTCCATGATCTTAAGTATGCAAACAGACTGTTACGTTTAAAAGATGCCGTTGAGTCAAATTTAAAGTGATTGAGACATCATGCATAGTCATCCAAACAGTAATTTTGCTAATCCAGTACACCATAAATTATAAATGAGGCGGCTACAGCAAGACTAGTAGCATTTTTGTACAACCATCTGAAGTTCTGAACTCATGTGGAACAATAATTGCACAAGTGACCAACCAAACCGAGAGAGTGTTGAGTTGAACACGTTAAACCAAACCAAGCCATGACTAGGTTGCAATACAATGGGTAATTACAAATCAACACACAAGCAAAGCCTTGTCATTAACCTGCAGTTTCCAACCAAATCTTGCACAGTGTTTTTCGAGCAAGCATTGTACACAGTGCCCTCCCATGGCCAACCCATCAAACCCATAAACTCCCATAGCATAGGCCGAGATCTAATAGCGCTCCGAACAAGCGAGACTAAGCGCTGGAAGTACAAATCCAACAAACTATAGCCCATCGGTGGAACAAGCCATCACACAGCACAAATAAACAAATCCAAAATTCAAATCCCTGGCGCCGCCCGCCGGCATCCCGATCACCGTGAGATCGCGGCGACCACCACAAACCCATAAACCACCTCTCGCGCCGAAACCGGGCCAGGCCAAGCCAAATCAACCAAGGCGAGCGCATCTCCACACACACACAGCCTTCGACGGGGGCAATTTTTTTAAAATTAAAATTAACCAGAGCGGCAGCGCAGATCGCGGAACCGGGCGGAAGTTGGAGGAGGGAGGAGGGCGGGGGTGGTTTCGCTCGCGCTTACTCGTCGTCGAACATGAGCCGCTTCTGGACTTCGTCCATCCCGGCGTCCGCCCCTGCGGCGGCGGCGGCCATGTCGGAGAAGGCGGCCTCTGCGGCGGCGAGGTGTGCGTGCGTGTGCGCGCAGCCAGCGGAGCGGCGGAGGCGGGGGTGGTGGTGGAGGGATAAATAGCGTGGTGGTGGACCCCACCTGTCAGCGACCATGTGCGGGAGGCAAAGATCTCCGTCCGGGTCCGCCACGTGCGCGCACGATACCACCGTCGTTGTGCCTTGTTTCCTCTTCTCACGGTCGCTGACAGGTGGGCCAGGGGGCGTGGGCTCTGGTTATCTCGTGTTATGTGCGACTCTTGTTTATTTGTTTATTTATTTATTTATTTTAAGAAATAATGCTGTTTTCTTTGTCTTTTTACGTCAGATTCATATGGCTAGCGCGACTCGTAGTGGATCCGATCTGTGAAAATTGGAAAATATATCCAAAAATAAAATCCTCAAGGAGCTCAAAAACGTTACCAAAATTTGGATTACAGACCAAATTAATCACGAAACCGGTAAGCAATGCCCTTTTTGGCATCAGATTTCCGAATAACTACTCCCTCGTCTCAAAACACAGCTATCTTTAGTACCCGTAGGAATGTGTTGCTAAAATTTTGATAAAAGATCACATGATTGTGGAAAACTCGCAGACGCTACTGATTTAGCCTCGGATTAACAAATTACATATCTGATGATGAACGGCTACCAAAAATTTCTCTCGCAAATCATAACGGAAGAAGCTTCTAGAATCAGAGTTCATAGTAGACATTCACTTGTTTCTTATATGACATCTAAACAGATATAAAAATAATAATAAGATAGATTAATACGAGATATGTCATCTCATAAATGTGAAAATTCAAATTCAACTTCCACAAATTGTAATAAAAAATAAATTAAACTGAAATATGCATGCATACATTCATAGTTAAAATTGTTGCATATTATAAAAATCGAATTTGATCTGGTATTTTTATGAGGTGATATATGTCATATTAATCTATGTTATCAATTTTTAAAAAATTAATGCTTTTTACTTAACATAAAAGAAAGGAGCCAAAGTCTGGAAATAGTTCCCACATTTCTCAGTTCCTTGTTTTTCCTCCCAGTTTATGCCTGGAGCCATACATAATTTCTGGTGCTGGTTTTGATGGCAAGCGAGAGGTCATGAGGAGATGTAGCAGTCAGGTTGCACCATCAAACCATATAGCCACCATGAACAAGGTGAGTGACTGGGGCTTATTCGTCCAGGAATATTTCAGATTTTGTAGTCGCTTTCCATAGTTGTACACGGTTGCAGCTGCTTGATTGTCCTGGAAAAGAGGTTGGAACTACCTGATGCTGTGCCAGAATAAATAGAAAATCTTTATATCTGAAGTAAGGAAAAAATATATATATTAGCTGCCAGGTTCATTTCCTGGCGCACAAAGCACAGCCAAAAGAAAACGACCATTCCAGTGGCATCTTTGTCGTACTTGTTTATAACATTGCAACTTTGGCATCTTGTTATTAACTAGAATAACAGTAGCTTATTAGAGCAAAGCTAATAATATAGTCGACAAGCTAGCTATAAGACTCTTTATAGTCTTCTCTTAGCTCACCCATATAGTAATTAGCTCTTTATCATTAATCCAGGACCCACATGTCTCTCTCATAGAGTTTTTTTAGTTCTTGTGTCCGAGCTGGCTATAACCTTATAGCCCGCTTCTGCTTCTCCTCTCTTCTCCACATCACCATTTAGCGGGCTTATAGGCTGCTATTATACTTGCTCTTAGTGATTGTATTGAGTATATTGTTTATTTCCTACAGAGAGCATTACATCCTCACTTTCATATAAGAGGAATGACAACTGTTCATACAACCTCAGGAAAGACTGTAACCACAAATGAGATTATACTTTTTTTTAACTCAAAATGAGACTATACTCGGATCGTTTGCCCTAACTGATACAGTAGAGGTACGTCCTTCCGGGTCATCTCCCTACATGCTTCAAGCGTTTGAGAGAATGCTTGCTATGCCAAAGGTCCTCCCATTCGCACCCTAGCACGCTCGCCGTTGAAATGGATGTACTTCCATTTTTTCAAGTATTTCTTGAGTACAAGCCTTTCTTTATCTTCCTGGCCTAAAGCTGCAAATGCTCTTCCAATTCTTCTTGTTGTATCCTCATCTGGATGCACCCCTAGCTCCTCGATGTCAGCAAATATCTGAAATTGATAGAAAGATTTTTCAACTCCAACCAATCATTTATAAAAATTAAGCATACTTTTCATCCTGGTGAATTGACTCATAATTATATCATCCTTTAGACAATGAACATATGCAAATGGATATAACAAACTCAACTAGTAGAAATAAAACATAAACTAAAACAACAAGAAACAGTTAAAATGTAAAAATTGCCTAAATCTAAAAATGTCAGATACCACCTCCAAAACCTTGTCTGGACAATGGCGGATGTCATATATCAGGATCATCCGGGAGAACAACCTCTTGGGAACTGAACGTGTATGAGTTTGTATGATATTGTTCCAAATTGACTCAACCTCATCCATCCTTCCATCCATAAAAAGAGCCAACAGTAGTGTATCATATGTTGTCCATGTCAGCACCTGGCCTTTGCTCATCAACCACTTGGTTACCTATCAACAATGATACAACTGAAAAGGTAAGTGAGATAATGAGCCTTGACATTAAAAGCAGTGAGCACTGTACTCTCAACAGATTAAAAAGGAAGATGTAATCTAAACTAACCCTACCTGGATGATTCTTAGCCATTGTCTCTGCCTTTTCAACATTTCCAAAGCTTTTGCTGCTGCAATAGTAGGGAACTCGGGCTCGAAGGCAGTCCACTTATCCAATGCACCATAAACAGCTTCTTTTTCATTTGGTAACTTTGAAACCTAACAGATATTTGTTCCAGAGTGACTTGAGAAAAGTTCAGTTTCTTAAACCCGATAATATTAATGCTACAAAAACGAATGCTTTCTTATAAGAGTACAGTTCAATACAAAATTAACAACAGAAAACAGACCATTTAGTCACATTAATTTCACATGTTTATGCAAGGGAAAGAGAGAAAAAGAACACATAACAGAGGTGTATATCTTACAGTATTAACAAGACGAAGAGCCTTTTTCCCTGACCCAGCTGAATCCTTCCTTATCCACAAATGATGCTGCTTGTTTGGCTTCTTTGAGACTCTATAACCACAATAAACGAACACTTAATTTGGTAACTGGTGATGTCTAGATCAAAATGAACATCATAATATCAGCAGCAGTCATTAAAATAAAGAAGGCACGTAAAGCAACTGTGCTACTCAAAAACCTCACTGTGAACAGAAAGGGATACCTAATATACTACTTGCATCACATGTTTTTGCCTTCGAACCATTGGCTTTTTTTATAAACAGAAAACGGCAAAGGTTGAAACTAGCAAAGGATGCTGCAAAACCTCTGCCAAACAGACTATAGCGGTAGAGTGTAGACAAATCGATTTCTCTAACTGAATTCTTGGTGTATTGTCATATACGAGAACCCTATAAGCAACTCATAATGACGCAATAGGCTATAACTACTGAATCTCTTATTTAAAATCATATATAACCACCCTACATCTAAAACAAGACAACCAAATGGAAAATGTTGACATCTAGATGACCTAAGCTATAAAGTGAATCTTCGCAGCATATACTGCAGCCTTACTGCAACTCTGAAAATTCAGGACAAAGCTTCTTTTGACAATATGTAAATAAGAGAAGCAACTGACACCCTCATGTTTTCACTTTTACGTATGCTTATAAGCCAAAATTTGAATTTTAAACCTTAAATTTGGTGTTGATTTTGATGTTTTTTCATCAAAGTTTATTTTCCAGCCTTTGCTTTTAGATCATCAAAAACACGTATATAAAATTTTTATTCACAAATTATTTTTCGTTTACAAATATGGTGTTTGGTTTTTTTCTTTGAAAAACCCAAATAATGAGGGCCTGAGTCCACAAAATTATCTTCAACTAACCATATACAAGGTTGAAGGATCCAAAGTCGACAGGATTGCATCATACGGTCCAACTGTAGATTTCATATGAAAATTGATTTTTTTTCCTACCATACATTTCGCAGTATTGACCTTGCTCATACGGTGCAATGTACGGTACACTTTTCACACTAAAGCTAAATCAACAGGACATAGGATTGTCAGTTTCACATGTTCCTCAAGTTGAATTCCCAAAGGTCCTAATTTATTTGTGCATGTCGAATCACATCATTAGTTCAAGCAAATCACATCATTAGTTTGAGCAAATCAGTGAGCATGCTTATCTAAAACGACAATTACATCCCTAATCAACTTCGTGATAAAGAAAAGTATAGCCCCCTCAAATTTATGGTAAATGATCAATTTAACCTTTCTATGGGATTGCATTTGCATCACAACAATATCTCTAACCATTAAATCCTATTATAGATCAAGTGAGCAATCCAATGTAATGCAATCCCGACATCTACAATCGTAAACACACATCTCGAGCCATGAGTGGGGCCGCCCCTCGAACTAGCACACGCATAAGCCAAATCCACACCCAGACCAACCAGCACTCGGCTGCCGATAGGGCGGCCCCCGCCTCTCCCCCCGTCCTCCGTTGCACCCACCGGCTACAGCCTTCCCGTGAGGCGTGGCCCGAGGCGCAGTGAGAAGGCTCCTGCCATGGCTGGTCGCACCTAAAGCGTCCCGCTGTGGAGGTGAGCAAACATGGGGGCGGGCACGTCGAGGATGAGATAAAGTGGAGGCGTGGAGCTCGCAGCGGTGGGGTAAGGCCCGCGAGGAGAGAGTTCAGGGTTGGGTGGGGGCCTCTTGCGAATCCTGACGATTCATGCTAATCCAATAGTGTGGAGCAGGCCCCACGGTGGATATCTTGGGCTTTTACTACTTGCCCTTTCATTTGGAATAAGTTTAACTGAGGTCCCCTAAGTTTAATTTTTGTTCCTGAACCACGATACCAAATACAACAAGTCCCGCAACTATCAAAACTGATGCAGACGAGATTGCTTGGTGGTTTACATGCCGGATTTGGCTGATGTGGCGGCTACATGGCTGGTTTGACTTGGTCCTCGTCCTACGTGACTGTTATGCAACATTAAAAGAAAAATATAAAAAATTAAAAAATATGGGGCTCACATACCAGTTAGACTAAAAACAGTGAACCCACTTGTCAGTGTGTCCCACAGTCCTCTCTATCTCCAAAGCCAGTCGGCAATCCATCCTTCTCCCCTCTCCTTCTTCAACTAGAACGACCACAACGACGAGGACTCCCTCCCTCTTCCACGCCATCCGGTGACGACAACCGCCCGCGCCGCCGCTCCTCGATGTGACGACCTAAACCCATCGTGGGCCTGTGGCCCAAGCCCAGGGAGTTCGATGTCGCCTGGCGGTTCAGAAACCACCATCAGCCACCACCACCAACAGATCTTTTGGTGCTTACCCTTGCTGATGCTACCCCTGCATTGACTAGTGGGGGGATGCGAACGTCATCGCCGCGCACCTCAATACCAGGGTCATGCCGCTCGACCTCCTCTCGTCGTCATCCCTGATGCCTTCCTCGGTCTGCTGTACGCGCTGCGCTCACCGACCCTGACCAGCTCGCACTAATGCCACCTCCCCCTGTCGCTCCCTTCTCACCCTTCGAACAACCCCGCAACCATGTCTCAGCCTCACGAGCGTCCTCCTTGTCATCGATGATGTGTCCTCTCTCGCAGCAACGACCGCGTCCACTGTCCCCTGCAGCGATACTCTCCACCAGATCGGCTGCCTCTGGTCTCTAGCGAACTCCCGTGGACAGAAAAGAGAGGGCATGAGGTGGAGGAAGTGGGGCCCACTTACATGTGGGTCCCACTGTTTTTTTAATTTTATTGTCTGGCTGACATGTAGGCCCACATATTTTGTTTTATTTTTTTAAATTGTTAAATTTTGCTTCATGTCCTAGAAAATTTCTGTTAGATAGTCCTGTCACACAAGTTGGCATCACATACAAAACGGGGGATTCCGCAGGCTAGGTAGTGACAGACAGGTTGCCTGCACACTTGGGTAGCGGCGGAGCTAGAGCAAAAATAAGGGGTGCCTAACTTTCTTTGCGTATAGCTGCATATATAGTTCTATAACCAAAATATATACTAAAGAAATGGGTATCCGTTGACTGTAAATATAACATCTTTAAATGATAACAATATACAAAAGAAAGTGAGTAATTTTAAACATGCCTAAAGACTAAAGAAATTTGCATAATGCAATAATTCTGTTTGTTTAATTAATCTATGGGATTATAATTTTCTGGCTCTTGGAATAAATGTACATGTGTGTTGCTAAGAAATGAACAAAGGAACAAAATGAATACCAGCTCAGTGTTTCTCAATTACTGTAAAACCGCAAGCATTTACTCTACAAACCAAAATGAGTCATTGTCAGCTAGTAAATTAAGAAAACCCTGTAAAAAATAAACTAATGGTTATGTAGCTGGTGGTTTTAGATATTCCAATTTTTATGCAAAAATAAATTTACTGGTTCGCATGCAGAAACTTGGCTTTGTCTAAACTCTAGAATTCTTGATTCGATCATGGCTTAGCGATTAGTGTAATACTGTAATAAATATCAACTAATTGATGGATGATGACCTGACCTGGAGGTAGGGGCGCAGGGCTCGTCGGCTTGAGGAGGCAGCGACGCCGACGCGGTCACGCGGAAGCTGGCGGCGGCAGGCCGGAAGGTAGACAGGCCGCGATTGCGCGAGGGTGACACCGACGTGGAACCTGGCGGCCACCGGCTCGCTGACGGGCGGCGACAGGCGCAGCGCGCAGGCACAGGAGGCGGCCAGCTGCCGGGAGGCTGACAGGCGGGCGGGAGGCCCGCGACCACCCACGGCGCCGAGGCGGCGGCCATCACACGAGCGGCGCCGCGGCCGCGGCGGGGAGATGGGAGGGCAGGCGGCCGGCGGCAGCGCGGTGGATCAGCCTTCACATCCGGTCATCCCCCTCACTCTCACGGGCTTTTGCCCTGTTGCTATGAGAAATAGGACATTATGTATTCCCATAACAGGTTAAGCCAGAATGCCACTCCCATATTGACACATTTAAAATACCACTCCGAGTATGAGATCACTATTTGTTTTATCATTTCGGCCATTTCTCAGTTTTTCCTGTCTTTTTCGACTCGAGGGGACGAAAATACCCCTGAGCCGAACTCTCTTTGGATCAGGCAAGGGACAGATCCAGATCGGGTCCACTCCTCTCCTCTCTGAATACGACGAGGCGATGACCGCCGCTCGTTGGGAGCCGGCGTCACCGTGGCAGAAGCTGTGAGCGCCATCGCCTCCTCCGTCCCCGCCCCAGCTCCGGCTTCTCCGACAGCAAGCAGTGGCCTCAGGCCTCGCCGCAGACCGCGCCCGCATCGCGCGGTGTCGGTGTTGGAGCCTCGTCGTCGCCGCATCGGCGCACCCCGCGCCGCCTCACCGCAGCCCTTGGCATCGCTGTCGCCCTCGGCACAGGCACCCGCCGCCTCACCGCCGCCGTCGAAGCCGGTGTCGACAAGACCTAGAAGAAGGAGAAAAGAAGTAGTCGGTGTCGGCGTCTATTTGCCTCGGCCTCCCAATGAGAAGGAGAAAAGAATGAGGGGGTGTTTTCGTCCCCTCAAGTCGGGAAAAACAACAAAAAACTGAGAAATGGCTCAAATGGCAAAACAAATGGTGATCCTGTGCTCGGAGTGGCATTTTAAATGCGCCACTACGCGGAGTGGCATTCTGGCGAAACCCGGTCTTGGGAATGGCATAATGTCCAATTTCTCTATTGCTATAGGCATATTTGGGCCATTTTGGGCTGGCGGGGGTGAGGAGCGAACTGTCTCTGGACCGAATTGGGGATAGTCACAGTCCCACCACATAGTGGATATGGGCTAGAGGCCCCTCCGCGACGAAAAGGCTGGAGCTGCACAAGGGCAACTCCAAAAGCCTACGTAAACAGAGTTGCTTGTGTAAAAATAGAAAAAAATCAGAGAAATCTCAATCTAATAGCCTCTTTATTTGGGTCCGGTCATGGCATGGCATTGCAACCCTTCAGTTTGTGCAATTTGCAATATCCAAAATAGCCCCCTTAAATCTTCCCTAGAACCATAGCACGATTCCGGTTCGATAGTGAGATATTAATTACTACTACCTCCGTTTTATAATGTAAGATGTTTGATTTTTCTGGTTGCAACATTTGACCATTCGTCTTATTCAAAAATTTAGTATAAATATAAAAAATGACAAGTCGTGCTTAAAGTTTTTTATAATAAAGTAAGTCATAAGCAAAATAAATGATATTTCCATATTTTTTTGAATAAGACAAATAATCAAACATTGCAAATAAAAAAGTCAAACATCTTGCATTATAAAACGGAGGGAGTAGCTTATTAAGATTTGTTAACCTACTGATGCTTGGGAAGCTTGGTTTGGAGCTAGTCTTGGACTCTTTGTTCATGAATATGATGGTTTGTGCTTACTGCTTGTGCTGAATTACTGTTGGCACCCCGATCTCGAGTATCGGGATTACCTCGTGCTTAATTATAACATTCCCTGGATCGAGTAGATGGTACACACGATATCGAGTCGTAGCATCAGTAGTTCATACAACAGTGCCTCACAGGGCTTATTACAACCAGGCACTTGGCCAGCTAAAGAGTCTGAAACTTAAAGGACAGTAATGAAACAGGGTAGTAGAGATAGCAACGTCTAGGTGGTAGTACACACATGCAACAACTGAAGGGCAAGGCTCCACTAAGCGTCTTCTTCCGCAGGGAAATCCTCAAAACACTTGTAGGGATCTACAACTGGTTCTTCCTTATACACTGATGATGGTTGAAGCAAGGGTGAGTACATAGGTACTCAACAAGTCACCACGGAAATATGCACATGCAAGGTTATCACAAGAAAGCTATAGGGTTCTTTTGCATAAAAACAACATTCACGAATAATTTTCACAAGACCTATGTTCTGGCAACAATTTTCTAAACCATGAAGGTTCTGTCAGTCATCCAATGATGGTTTCCCTTCATGGCACCCATGCCATCTTCTAGGTAATTCAACCCCTTACATTTCAAGTAGTGAATCACCTAGGCACACATATAACACTTTCATTCTCATCTCATACTCATATGTTAGGTTTTATGAGTCTAGCCAAGTGTATGCCATGTCCCGGTGCTCATATCCGAGAGCGCAGCTATTCAAATAGATTTAAACACACTGCTATGGTTGTACACTTTCCCCGTGCTCCACGACTACCCAACACATGAGCTTCGTCCCAACACATGAGACGATTGTGGCAAAGTCTTTCGATAACCTTACTTTGGCAGTGCCCGCTCCATGAACTTTAGTCCCCATTGCATTCTAGACGTCCTTTACAAGCAGTGAGAGGAGTTCTGGCGTTCCCAAGGGAGGAGTAAACCAACAAGCACATACACAATACATCACAACTCACTGGGACTGACCTACCCGGTCATCCCCTATGTAATAGGCTTCCTGCCTACTTACACACTCATAAGAACCACCACGGCTTAGGCACCACCTCCGCTCGGCTATTTACTAAGCTACGTCTATACCCATTCAAGAAACACGGTTGTACAGTGGTCGTTTCATGTATAGCTACATGGCTCGGTCCTTAACTAATCAGGGCGGCTTACCTTTCTCCGGAACCACCCATATTCTCACCATTTCGCCCTGATCGAAAATAGTTTTTATCTTAACAACTCATTCTCAACATGGCCGGGTGGCGCTCATGTCTCCACCCGCCGTCATGCAATTACTCTCACTGAGTAATGCCTCAACATTATCATAATCATTTCAAAAGTATAATATTGAATAAAATGCAGCTAATAGCAAGACTAAGCAATCTCATAGATTGACTAAGTTATAGTTGAGTAATGAGGCTATAAGGGTTTCAGGGTAATCAAACATATGACGGGTATAACTAACTACAGTGGGTTTCTAGTTGTTTTGCATGCAATTTAAAGTAAAAGAATGTATTTTGATAAAAGATTCAACATGGTCAAAGGTGTGGTGACTTGTCTTGTTCGAAGTCTTGTGAACTCGGCTCCTCGCCTGACTCGTTCGCGATCTCGAAATTTGATAAAACGGAAAGGTCGATAAGTCGCGATATAAAATTGGTTTCAGGGTGGTCAAGAAAGTAACGACAAGGTGTCGACTAGCCAAAATATTTCGCAAGTCTGGAATTAATGTGGCCGAGGAAAAATATAGATGATGGCTCTAGTTCGGGAGGCGGAGATATTGAAATAAACTGGTTTTGATTTCTAAATAAACGATTATAAAATTTGGTATAAATAAAAGATAAAGAAAGGAAAATAAAACAGGAGTAAATATTTTTAGAAATATTATTTAAAAGTAGAAATTGAAATAATTTGGTTAAAAGATTTTAGAAGCAAATAAATAACAGTTACTGAAATTCGGATGAAGGGGGAGGTAAATTAGACTTCGATTTGAACAGAAAAAGGCAACAGGAGAGGGGCGGCCCATTGTGGCCCAACCGGCCGGCTCACAAGACAGAGAGAAGAAGCGAAAAAGGGGGGAAGCGAGCTGAAACAGAGGAGGAAGAGGGGGTCGACCGGCGGCGGCGGCGGCTCGTGGCACGACCGACGCGGCGTTGGCCGGCGGCTCCGGCGCTCGGCAACGGGGTGGCGGGGTGGAGCGAGGAGAGGACAGAGACAGGGAGAGGGCGCTGCGTCGGGAGGTCGTCGCCCTCCCCATTTATTGGCGCGGGCGCGGGCAGATCGACGCCGGCCGGGGCCCATGGCGACGTGGCGAGGACGGCACGGCGATGTGAGGCGTGGGACGGCAAGGTGAGCGTGGCGGCTTGGCGCGTGGCGGCGAGGTGGCGGCTGGGCGCGTGCGTGGCGCGGCGGTGGCGGTGGCGGTGGCGTGTGGCGATGGTGGCGTGTGGAGCGGCGCGGCGACGGGACGCGTCGGGTGACAGCGGGGTTAGCCCGACGGTCGGCGGCGGTGGCGTGCGGGGCGTTGCGTCGACAGGACGCGGCGAGCGATGTTCGGCAGCGGTGGCGTGCGGACGCGTCGGCGTCGACGTCGGCGTCGGAAGCGGTGGTGTGCGGCGCCGACGATGGGACGCGACAGTGGCCGGCGGGCGACGGGACGTGACGGCGATAGGGTCCCCGGTGCGTGGCGGCGAGGCAGGCGCGGCGCGATGGCTCCCTGGCGCGTGGCGGCGAGGTGGCAACGTGGTGGCGCGTGTGGTAGCAGTGGCGTGCGGGGCCGGCGACGGTGTCGGCGACAGGGGCCGGTGAGGGAACGCGACGACGTTGGCGGAGGGGCGCGGTGGGGTGCGGGGCGGCAGTGCGGCAGAGGCGGCGGGGTAGCGTGCGGCTGCTCCTTGCCGGCGGTGAGGGAGGGAGAGTGGGAGAGAGAAAAGAGAGAGAGATGAGTTAGGAAATTGGAATTGGAAATTTGAAACTTGAATTTGAAAATTGGAGAATTGCTACTGAAATTTTGCAAATTTCGAAATTGGATTATGAAATTAGGAAATTTTGGGACGAAGGATTAGGATGACCCTTATTGGGACTTAAGTTAGCTAAAAACGGAATGTTACCATTACATTGACATAAACTTTTTAGGAAAAATAAACGGTATATTTGTAAACAATAAATAATTTAAGAATAACTTTTTATATATGTGTCCTTAACCATCTAAAGTAAAGGCTATAAAATAAACGTCGATAAAGAAGCGTCAAAAACAACTTTAAATTTAAGATTGAAAATTTAAATAGTATGGCCGTAGATTTTCTAGTCATTTGGTCTTTTCATTCAGATGGGGAATAGAGTGCAACTTGATCAAGTCACATGCTAGCGTGTGGTAGACGCGTCCTAAATTTCTAGCATATATATAATATTTAGAGTAAAGTATATGGTCGTTCCTTAAACATGTGGTGCGGTACCACTTAAGTCCATAAACTTACAAAATGCATATTTAGGTCCACGATCTCATTTTATTGTACCATCCCGGTCCAATCCGCGCTCGAACAAGTCTGACCGCTAGCGTGGCGTGGCACGCAGGCAATACATTTGCATCTGCCTCCCTCCGTAAAATGTAGTAGGCATTGTGTCGTATTGTAGCATATCAGAACCCAAAATCCCCAAATCGGCTAGGATTTAGATGATAGGCGGCGGTGAGGCCGCCATGGGACGTGGCCTAGTGCGGTGCCAAGGTCGTGGCTGGAGATGGCCTAGTGCGGCGGCGAGGTTGCGGAGGAAGGCGGCCAAGTGCATGGCGTGTTCCCCATGGCTTCTAGCTTAGCCTCTTCTTTCAATAGATGTAAGAAGGTACAAGTGTCGTTGATCTACTGCCCATTATGCAAGGATAAAACCGTTGGGTTAAGCACATATCGAAGACCGCTTTTTCTACACTTGCCTTGACCACGACGTAAGTTTGAGTTGAGTGTAGAAAATGCGATCCGGGTTAACAATGGTCTTCGATTTACGCTTAATGATGGTTTTATCCTTGCATAATGGACAGAGGATTAACGACACATGTACATTCTTCCGTCGACTACAAGAGAAGGCTAAGCTATAAGCCATAGGGAGCACGCCCTGCACTTGATCGTCTTCCTCCGCGACCTCGTTGCCGCACTAGGTTCTAGGTTGCCTCCAGCCGCACCCTTGACGCTGCACTAGGCCATGTCTCGTCGCAACCTCGTTGCCGCCTATCGTCTAAATCCTAGCCGATATGAGGATTTGGGGTTCTAATATGCTACAATGCGACACGGTGCCTACTGCATGTTGCGGAGGGGGCGGATGTAAATGTACGGCCTATGTGGCACACCACGCTAGCAGTCAGACGCAGTCAAGCGTAGATTGGACCGGGATGATACATTAAAACGGGAACATGGACCTAAACGTGAATTTTCTGAGTTTATGGACTTAAGTGGTACCGCACCACAAGTTTAAGGACCGACCATTTACTTTACCCTGCTATTTATAAAAGCCCATCTTTTCGATGTCGTGTGTGCAACCATATCTTCGTGGTTTATAGCTAACTAAAGGGTTTTTGTAAAGTTGTCATTGTTTTTTACGAGGATGTCACTAAAATAATAGTTCTAATGCTATTTTTTTAATTTTCTAGCTGCAGTTTTACAATAATGTTCTAAACCAGTGGTAAATTTATAAGTGTCCCTTAGCTAAAAGCCAATCAAATCCAATGGTTTATACTTCATCGGTTCATTCGCATTATTAGCATACGGTCCATCCATAATAAGAGGCAAGCGCAATACATAGCATGTTGCTAGTAATGATCGCGTACACGTTATTTAGTCCAAATACTCGATTGTACGTACACCGTTCGTCTAATTGACGGGACGAGATTGATAGCGTTAACACTATAGCTATTTTTGGTAGGATAGGGCGGTGGTTGTTTACCTATCAAGTGACTACGCACTGTGTAGTTAGCCTCCTTCAATATATAAACCTAAGTCTTCCTATACTCTCTGCGTTCTTTTACGTGGCGTCGTTGACTTTATATTTATATTTGATTATTTGTTTTATTAAAATAATATATAATTATTTTGTTATAATTTATTTATTATTATAGAAACTTTAAAGATGACTAATAATTATTTTGTTATAATTTGTTTATATAATTATCCTATAATTTTAGGGGCCTAGGACGAGATAAAAAAAGAGACCCTCATAAAAAGAATAAATTTTATTTCATTGTATGGTAGAAAAAAGAGATTTTTTTACCATTCTTGATAAATACCTTGAGATACCAAAATATATATAAATTTTTACAGTAAAAGATATGGTATATCCAGATAATTTTTTACAATTGTAAAAAAACTCTAGAAAAAAAAGGTTTTGGAGATTCTATAAAACTCATCACTGTGTGTTAATTTTTTGCACTTTCAGTTAACAAAGTACCAAACAAGGAATACTGTATTACTCTATATTATATTTTACGGTACTAGGAGTCAACCAACAAAAACAACAGGAATTGAGAGTCGAGATGGTGAAAAATCACTGAAATTGTAGCCTGTCTTTCAATTAATGTTGGTGCATGCAACGAAGATGCACGTTATCTAGCCGAGGAGGTATTGTTGCTGCATGTCTTGAAGATGAATACGCAATGACCAAAGGAAAGAGACATGCGACTGGAACGCGATTCCCTCGTTAGAATTAAGATTAGGCATATTTACTTACCAGACAAATATGGACTATGAAATTGTAGATGCATAAGAGTAGGTACAATAGCAGGCTATAAGCTAACTATAAGCATATTTTAAAGTAATAAGAGGGGAGAAAGAAGAGAGGTGGGCTACTAATTTGTAACCAGCTGCACACGGACTCTAAGATAAAATGTATGTATGACATGTCGGACCATATATTGATGTTTTATTGATAACTATTGTATGAGTTGGCTATTAGATTGACTATAGATAAATTGGAGCTAGTAGTTGACTATACTATTGAACTTGCTCAAATAGCAGTGTACACATAGATGGATCGGGGCCCTATCTCATGGGGGCCTAGGGTGGTCGGACCGACCTGCCTTAGGGCCGGCCCTGCTAATAATTTTATATATTTAGATGAAATTTTTAAAATAAGACGAAATGATATCCAAAATTTAACCACATCATATGTGAAAATGGGGGAGTGCTATCAACTAGGGCTAGATAACGAGCCAACTTGGCTCGGCTCGATCCAGCTCGTTAAGATAACGAGCTGGCTCGGCTCGGCTCGTTATTGTAACGAGCTAAACACCCAGCTCGGCTCGGTTCGTTATAAAGCTCGAGCTAGCTCGTTAGGCTTGTGAGTCATGCATAAAAAGTTAACCTAAACAATTTTTTAATAGGTTATACAAGTAAATTTTCATTTCAAACATGCAAATCATATGAAATTGTATTTAAATATTAAAGTTTAAACCAACAAATCACATGGTGAACCTATGAACTACTGAACACATGCATTCCAAGATAAAATCAATGAACACCAGTTGAATCTTGTGTCTTTGGTCTAGCTCGTTAGGCTCGCGAGTAACTCACGAGCTAGCTCGAGCTGGGTCGTTATCTCTAACGAACTAAAATGCTAGCTCGGCTCGTTAGAAAAATGAAACGAGCCGAGTTAAGCCGAACCGAGTTTGTCACGAGTCGAGCAAGCTAACGAGCCACGAGTTTTCTGTCCACCCCTACTGTCAGCATCTTCATTCATTCATCTAAGAATGCTCCTGCATTGTCGTCACGTGAAATTTTGACGAGCGACAAGCCGACAACCTAATGCCCCATTCTCCTCCCAAGTCGTAAATCTCGCTAGCTCGAAACTCTAGACTTTGGAGGGTTGTGGCACGGGTACCTGAAGGCGACCTGGACTGGAACCTGGAAGGCTTGGAAGTCAATTCGTTGGCTTGCAACACTGCTACTCATGCCATGCTGCTCCCACCAGAATAAAGTTCAAAGAGTGGCACGTATATGTCTAATTGTCTAAAGTCACGACGACTTCGCAGCGGCAAAACCATACTTTTGTCCAACATCTCAAGGTCACGAGGTGGCGACATTAGTCGCTGAGCGTTCCATGTGGCATGCTCAGGTGGTTGGCAATAACGCAACAGCGGTCTCTGTCTTCTACTTTATTCCATGCCTCTGACGATGACCACCGATCGTAACATAATTTGGCATTGTGCTTCAGGACAGTAACAAAGAGATAGATACATTGTTATCTGAACAAAGCCTGACCTTGGAGCAACATTTGATGATTGACTCTACATTTTTGGCAGTAAAACTTCCCTCCCTCCCTCCCTCCCTCCCAGGGAAATTGGTGTTTATTACAGGTCGATCAAGAGAGAAACGGTGCTAATCCTCGGAGGTGAATAGCCGATTAATATGACTAAGCATTCCTGGAGAAGTACATCCAAGAATATAATCAACTATGGCATCCATTGATACATGGAATCTGAAAGAAAATTATTATCATACAACTTCTCTACAAATCTAATGTCAATGTTTTTATCCTGGTCTAAATGAAGGGCAACACTCACTTGTCAATCAAATTGAGGGTACAGCATCATGTACATGTACATCGAAGGGGATTTTGTTTTTCTGGAAATGGGACCAGGGAATTGGTATGTATATGAGCTCTATATTTTCTTTCTCATCAGCATGCTACTGTCAATGCCACGCAGAAGCAGATATCAGCTTCCTGTTCTTCCAGCCGAGAAGCATCGCGCCGTCCTTCTCCTCCAATGTGTATTTGTCGGAGTAGCAGGCGAGCAGCTTCCTTATCACCGAGTTGACGTAGGAGCTCAACGGGTAAGGCCTGAAGCCAGCCATGGTGAGCCTTGATTTCCACTTGCCGAGCAGCTCATGCCTCTCCACCCTGTCCTTCCCCTCGCAGGCGACGATGTTGACGATGTCCTTGGCGAGGCAGTGCTGCTCCACGCTTATCCTCTCCTTGTTGTCCCGCGGTAAGTTGGCGTCAATCGACTCGAACATGGCAGAGTAGTAGTCCATGGTCTCGCCAAACCTCATCAGGAAAGGCGTTGTGTTGGTGTGCGATTCCTGCTCCACCAGTGTAGTCACCTTCGGGGACAGCCCTTTCACCATCCGGAGCAACCCATCGCGTGGGTTGTTGACATCCACGCTCTCGTCTGGGGTGTGGTGTAGCTGGAGGGTGAAGTTGACGGCCAGTGCTTCACCTGGTCTAATATCAAGCATCTCCTTGGTAACTTGAGTGGCGGTGACAGGTAGAGGTGTAAACTCCAGTGGTATATTGAATTCTTCAGACATGCTTTTCAACAATTTCCCCACAATATCAAGACCTGCACCACGGGCATACTCTGAAACTGGGTCATCTATTCCTGTTATCCGCACATGAGGAGGACCACCAGGCCTTGCAGCTAATGCTTGTATCAGTGTGATCCATTGAGTCCCTTGAGCAATCTGGAAATCAATTATGTGGATGTTGTTCTCAGTTCTCAATGCTTCTGCAATCGCCCCATTGGCTGCCATATAACCAAACTTGAAGTAAGGACAGATATTGTATAAAATTTTCATGTAGGAGAGAAGCTCCTTGCTATCTGGCTCACGGCACTTCAGAGCACGGTAGATGTTTGTACCAGAGTTTCCATGTCTAGCAACCAAACCCTCAAGTAGGTAAGCACCTAGACGTTGGATTGGTTCCCCAGTGATTGAAACCACTCCACGAGCCTCCTGAACAAGCTTATGGAACTCATCTGTCCTGTCCTCACTCAAAGCCTCAGCGCACCTGGTCAATAGCTGCTTGACAATTATCTGAGGGTCCTCCCTTAACTCCCTTTGACGTTTCTCTGGACGAAATTCATAGCTTGCAGTGGGGTATCCACCAGATGAAAATTGTGGCCGACCAACTCCAGGTAATGGATGCCGTGATTCATGACTCCATGTTCTTGACCGCTGCCTTACAAGCTGAGCAGGCTTGATTTCCTCAAACTCATGCTTGGTGCTAGTTGTTGCATCATCTGTGTCAGGTGCCATCAGAACAGTCTCAATCTCCCGTAAGGCGTGTTGCATGTTATGTCTCGATGTACAATACAATGGATCAGCTCCCACTTGAATGTTCTCCCGGAGAAGGATACCTGCCTGTCTGTATGAGCTGTCTGCTTCCAATGGGGAGATTGGTTGGGCTGAAATGGTCTCTGTAGAGCTCTGGTTATCTGGAGTGTTGGTAAGAGCAGACAAATTGTCACACTCAAACTGGGAAGAGAGAGGGGTGTATGGGGAATCGCTGAACTCGTACTTCAGTGGGTTAGCTTGCCACGGCGAGTTTTGCAAGTTGTTCTCTGTAGGAATTTCGTACACAATGTTAGCACCACTCAATCTGTACTTGAATAACTGGTGCAAGTCCATAATAATGAACGGAGATTAGTTGTTCATGACCTGTACATAACAAAAGAAGGGAAAACTATAAACCATCTATACCATGGAAGGTGGTAAAACAAACAAGCAGAACAGAACAATTTGCTATATCACTGCAATTTCCTACATATATATCATAGCAAAGAACATCAAATAGATAATGAACATCTGCATACAAAACACAACCTGGTTATCATGACTCATGAGGATGTATGAAGTTAGCGCAAATGACTTGTCTGTTACTGCATTATGATTATCACGACATGTCACATGGGGAACAATATGAATCAATCAGAGTGAGATAAGACTAAGAATGTTTATCGAAATGCATCCATAACTGAGTGTAAATGTTACATTCAGGTGGCATGTAAATATCTGATTAAACATTTGCAGACATTAGGGAAAACTAGCATGGATTTTCATATGCACTAAAATAGGAAATATCATGTCTTAACTATCAAAAAGTACTAAATTAACCTGGAGTTCTTCAGACTAGGATGAAATTAGGGCTGAAATTGTAAGATGAATTCTTGGCATCAGCATCCGTGATTTTTTACATACCAATATTAAACATCCATATGGTAGTGTTTTCCCTAAAAAAACATTCATGATCACATCGTTTTCTTTATTTTTATCAAAACCGATTTAAAATAATTTAGTGATTTTGCTGCGTGGCATTCATCCATAAATGGAGCACAGTTTGTAAAGTAGATATGCAGAGTTCTGCATAAACCAAAATGTTTCTCTGTCAAGGTATCCCCATCATCACCTCGATTTTTAATCACTCTATCCTTCTTTCCTCAAGCTTAAAGGAGAACCACATAAGTCAAAATCAAACATTTCAGCCAAAATAAGTGATCGTATATCATGAATTCATGAGTGGGTCAAAGCATAAGATCCACAAATTTCTAACCTGTACCATTATGTAGGAAAAAAGTTTGCAAGGCAAACAGCATGACAGGAGCACGACTTCCCCTCAACATGTCAATTGACTAGCATCCTATCATGTTAAGATACACTATGTTATACTATTCTGTTAGAGAGTATTAGATCTTCATTCGACCTTATTTAAAGTAGATCAAGACAAATTGATAGCATTTCCCTTAACTCAATATTTGCATCCCCGTACCGTGTGCTCCCAACTCCAAAATGAAGAACATTAGCATAACTCCAATTAATCTAGCCATAACGTCAAACTCAACCACACAGCATGTAACTAGAGGACAACAAGCACCGAAGAAGGAAACATATTCTAAGTACTACCGACATGAACCAGCCTAACAAGGAGGTTTGGGAGCAAACAACAGGAGAACAAAAGATAAGGGAAAAAAACTTGCATCCCCCATCAAAAAGTCCATCGACTCCCTCACAATTAAGATAAACAGACTCATAACATTCTCTAGTTGGTTGAAGACAATTGACGTTGACTGTTTATCAATCCTTCCAAATCACACAATCAGGACCACTCTTAAGCAGGCTATAAGATTCTTAGTTGGATGAAGACGATTGACCAACCCTGTTGTCTGACTATTGGTCTATCACCCCTCTGAATTCTGAAGAAGGTACCTCCCAACAAGAAGTTTGACCAACCAACCGTGTGGAATCAACGTCACCTTCATCATTCGAACAAGAAGGCAACTTGTATAGTCTATTATGGCTCTATGCAGTAAGCAAAGGACTGGAATTTCTGGTATCCTGAAAGCTGGTTGACAATGCTAAAATTATATAAAAAATAACACACCCAAGTCACAGAACAACCTCGATTTGTTCTTCTCCGGGGGCACTCTAACTCAGAAACAAAATTTCTTTCATCAGTTGTCATCAGGGAAGGTAAGCCAATTGACTAATCAGGTGAAACATAGCATTTTCTAAGTTATGTCCTAATCAAACAGACAAAGGGATCATGGTTTCACAGGGCAAAAACCGTTGCTGCTAGCCTGCTACTTGGTGGTGGTACTGCATCAACAATGTATCCGAGCTACCACAAACCAAGAACCAGAGGCAAGCTTACCTCAGTTTCAACAAAGGGGTCACTAACTTTTTATTAGCTTAAAACCCAGCAAGAAATGCATCAGGCGCAGTTAAAGAACCAGCCAAACGAACCGTAAACTAGCGACGATTCCCCTATGAGAGGGCCCAAATTTAGCATGAAAAAACTGCTAATTTTGTATCCAGGACACCCAGAAGGCACATGATAAACTAAAATGGAGCAAAATGCTCCCAGCGGCTATGCTAAACAGATCGAATCGGCTCAAACCAACCAAAACCGCCGCCCCAACAAATTCGTCCACTGGCTCACGCAACCGATCCCACACAAACGAACCCAACCCCTCGCCAAAAAAAAAAAAATCACCGTGCTTCCACCGGAAACAGCTCGGAGAAGCCGCCGCCTTCAGTTGAAGTTACCGAAGCACTAGAACACCAACCAAAAAGCACAGAAAAATCTCCAACAGCACCACGCCAAAACCAAAATCAATACCCCACACACAGAGACACAGCACAGCACGGAATCAGACGAAAGAAGAGGACGAGGGCGAGAGCTCTCACCTCCTCCGATCTGCACAGCCCGACGCAGCGATGCCCCCCGATCCAGCTCCTTCCACCTCCACCACCCTCTCTCTCTCTCTCTCCTGGTTGAGGCTCTCGTGTCCTAATCCTTTCTCCAGAACTTCTCTCCTCTTTTTCGTGTGCGCGAGCGATAATTATACCAGCCCCTCCCCCCGACGGCGAACTCATCTCCCTGACGCCGTCACGGCCACGGCCACGGCCACGTCCCGCCCGCGGCGGTCAAGCGCTCCCGCGTCGTGACTCGTGACGCCGTGGGCCCGCGCCGCTGACGACGGGGAAGCCCGCGCTGGCTCTGGCTCCCCCACCTTACCGCGCGCCCGATCGCGATCCGACGGCGGGGAGGCCCGCTCACGTGCGCCGCGCGGCCGCGGCCACGGCACGCGTGACGCGCCTTTGACCTGACGTGGATCGGCGGATGGGCAGCGCAGGGGCTTGAACGCCGCGGGTGGCCGTTGGATCGGGATCCGACGCCCGCGTCCCCTTTTCTCATGGTTTCTGTGGGCCCCACCACGGGCATCCGTAGCTTTGGCGGTCGGGCATCCTGGGCCGTCCGATGGAGGCGCGCGCGGGGGATAAGCATGTGTGTGCGTGAGTGGGGCCCACCACGAGGAAGCCGACAAAAGGAGGAGAGCTAGGGGCGAGGGGTGATTATTGCTTTTGCCTGCCTGGGTGGCTTCCATTTTTCGGGCGAGGGAATGCGATGCCGCCGCCTCCTCCTCGGTTGGTTCCAAGGGGGTGTTTTCGCAAAATAAATTTTTTTTTATATCACGGTAGACATTTGACTGGATGACGCAATGAGTTTTTGACACGGATGAAAAAACGAATTTTACGGTTTGTCTAGAAATAGAGAGATGAATCTTTTGAGCCTAATTAATCCATCATTAGCGCTAGGCCTGCTAATGGATTAGAATCCAATCCAAACCCACTCAAAATCCATCTCTTTATTAGTTACTCTACCAAACCAACCCACCCTAATTATATTTTATATTTTATTAGGATCCAGTCGGTCACGCCCTGAGTTTTACCCAAGCCAAGAATTAATTAAATAATGCATTAAAAATAATTTGTTAATTAAAGTTCAAGAGAAAAGCAGTGTATAAATTTAATTTAATTAAATGTAAGATTTTTGGAATGTTCTAAAATGTCCCAAGCATTTTAAATCATTAACGGGATTTATATTTGAATTGCAGTCAATAAATTTTGCTCTAATAAACTTAATAAAAATCGACAAAATTGGAGGTAATTTTTTTCTCCTTTTTCTTTTCTTTTCCCTTCTCCCTTTTTCCCTTTTCTTTTTCTCTTTTCCAGTTCTCCTCTGGCCGAACTCCTCTCTGCCCTCTCTTCCCTGTGCGATCTCCACCCCCAACTTCCCTGGATCGCACATCTCCCCCTGTTCCGTGCGCCCCTCACCCCCCTGCCGCACATCCTCTTTCCCACCCTCACCGTGAGCAGCCCCCATCTCATCCCCTCACGGTACAAACAAACTAATTCTCAATCAATTAGGACTCTAGTTTTATCCCTTTGACACCTTATCTACTCATTTTTAATAGGAGATGGATAACTAGATTTATCTCTAGCTCCCTTTAAATACCCCCTACAGCTTTGCATCTTTTCCCCGTCTCTCTCCCGTGCTCCTCGAGCCGCCTCCTGCCGCCCCTATCCTAGTAGCAAGCCATCGGCAGCCCTGCTGCTCCCTGTACATAGCAAGCGTCGCTGGTCATTCTTTCATCGAATCTCAGGTTCGCATATATTTTATTCTTGCGAATGAATCTAAATTCATCTACCGTTTAATTGTTTAGGTTTTCTAGCTAAACAGCGAGGAACAGCCGCAATCTGTCACTGATCTCTCCACCAAATATTAGGTTCGCATATGTTTTGCTCATGCGAATCAATCTATCCTTGATCTACTGTTTAATTGTTTAGATTTTCTAATCTAATTGGCTAACGTGAGATTGATCTACAGTGTGGAGTTTAATTTCGTATGTAGATTGGTTTAACGTTAAAGTCGTTTAGTTTCCAGTTTAGCGAGTCGTTAAATCTCGATTTAACGGGTCGTTAACTCCTGGCATTGTTCCGCTAACAGTTCACGGTTTCACGTATCGGATCTAATTTGTCGTACGAATCTCTAATTCGTGCACGATTTAGTTCTGTCGTGCGAATGCATGTACTGTCTGCAATTTCCCGAGTCGTGTCCCAACCCACGCTCGAAGTCTCCATCGCCTCCTTCGGCCCACTTCTTTTCCCTCTCCTCCCGGCCAGCAGGACGCTCACTCACTCCCTCCACCGGCCTGCCAGCTTGCTCCTCCCGGCCCAATAGCCTCGGCCCACTCCTCCCTTTCGGCCTCCTCTCCCTCCTCTCCTCCCTTCCCTCCCGCTAGGCCGGCCCAGAGGCCGTGGCACACTAGCGCCCGAAGTCCTCTCCTCCTCCCTCCTCCTTGGGACACTGACAGATGGGGTCCCACCTGTCAGCCCCATCTTCCACCTCCAGCCGCCGCTCACGCCCGCGCGCGTCGTGCTCGCGTCTGCACCGCCGCATCGCGCCGCCGAGGTTGCTCGCCCCAGTCGTGCATCGCCGCCGGCTGCTGCTTCCTCGACCTCCGCGCGCTTCGCCGCCTCTCTCGCCCGCGCCAGCACTGTCTCTAGCAGTGTCACGTCGCGCTCTGTCCCGCCTCGCGCGCTCGCCAGCAACCACCGCCGCTCCACCCACGCCGGCCGTGTCGAATCCGTCGTGCCGTGAAATCACCACGGGCGCACTGCGCGCCCCTGCCGCCCGCACTTCCCGGTGCCGCGGACATGTCGCGCCATCGCTAACAACCTCCCCGCCTCCTCCGTATCGGACGCGCCGTCGCCAACCACCGGCCACGATGCACGCGCCGCCGCGCTAACGACCTCCCTGCCCTACGCGCGGTAGCCGCCACCTATAAATCCCCCTCTCCTCGAGCCGTCGCCGCCTTTTTCCACACGTCCCTGAGCCGCCGCTGCGCCCATTGCCTCGCCGCCGCCGGCCGAGCTCGCGGCTCACCGCCGGTCGCCGTCGCGATGCCACGTCTTCGCCCATTCCCGCTCGACGCCGACTCGCTGCCGCCCTTCGCGCCGCCGGTGAGCATCCCTTTCCCCTCTCCCTCCTTTTTCTTCCCCTTCGGCTGCCGCCGCCGGCCCGTGTGCCACCGTAATGCGCGTGCGCTGCTGTTCGCCGCCGATGCGCCATCCTGGCGCCGTCTCCCTCGCCTTACCAATGCTGCAGCGGGCCCCCTCGGTCGTTGCCGCCGCGCCGCACGACGCCAAGCCGTCGTCGCGTCGACGCCGCCGCCAGTCCCTGGGCGCTCTCGCCACGGTTTCCCTTCCCTCCATCCTCCTCCGCCTCCCTGCGCACGCGCCACGCCGCCAAGCCGTCGTCGCGTGCCCCTCCTCCCTCCTCTCCCCAGCCATGCTCGGCGCTGCCTCGGTCTCCCCTCTCCTCTTTCTCCCCTGCCCTCACCGCTGCGTCGCACGCCGTCGTCGCGCTGCACGGGGCTGTCGCTCGACGACTCCCTGCCGGACGTCACAGCCGTCCACCACCCTCCGCCATCACCGTCGCCCTCGCGACGCCATCGCCGAGCTCCCTCCGACCACACCCGAGCACGCCCGCGCCACCTCGATCCCTCTCCCTCTTGGCCATGTCTCCACGCCACCATTCCCCACTTCGCCGCCATTGCCGTCGTTGCGATGTCGTCGCCCGCCGTCAGTCGTCGACCGCCAGAGCTCGCTGCCGCCGGCGCTCGTCACCGCCGACACCGGCTGCCTCCCACCATCGCCCGCTTCCCTCCTCTTGTCGGCCGCTCCATCTCCTCCCCCTCCTCTGTTCTCTCTCACTGCCTCGCCGGGCCCACCTGTCTGTCCCTCTCCCTCTCTATCTTGTGGGCCCCGGCCCATTAGTCCCCCTCACCTCTCGGTCTTGTGGGCCCACCCCGTCAGCCGAATCCTCTCTCTCCCCGTGGGCCCCACGGCCAGCCCCTCTCTCTCACCCCGTGGGCCCCCTTGTCATACTCCCTTTTCCTCCGTCATGCCACTGACCAGTGGGTCTCGGCTGTCAGCTTTCCTCCCTCCTCGCTGACGTCATCGCCTCCAATAATTGCGCAACAAATCAATTAATGTTTTCTGTTTAGTTTAAAAACATAGTTAACCTTCTAAAATTCATAGCTAATTCATCTAGTCTCCGTTTAGACCCATTCAAGTTTCATTAAATCCGGAAAAATGTCAAGAATCCATTAAAAATAGTTTCTTTCTCTATTTCAGTAGTTTTATAGTCTGTTTTTGCTTGTTTTACCTTGTTTGTTATAGGTTTTGACCCCATCGCAGCGCCGTTCGTTCTCGAAGTCGTTGCCCAAGTTCCTCGTGGGTCTAAGCAAGGCAAGTGGCACCCTTCTTTGATTATATTGCCCCGATGTTTATAAAATTCCCCAGCTTTACATTCAAATATGCATTGTTTTATGCAAATCTATTTATTTTATTTATTTATTGGGTGATTACCTTTATGTCTGTTGATTCCCACTCATTATTATTGTCATCTAGGGTTAATTGGACTAGAATTAGGATAAGTCAATGCTTAGCCATGCTTAGTTCAACTAGCTCACCAATTATCATTTAATTACTATTAGACTTAATAGACCTTTAATAGTTGTGATGGTTAATTTCCTGATATGGATTAATATAACTAAAATATTGCTTATGGTGGGCTATGGGTGCATGGTTTTGAGAGTCGTGTCCATGGCAATTAAGGACCGGTTCTCGGGAAACCCTGGAAGTCTTACACGTACTAACCACAAGCCAGAATGGGCAACGGTGAGACTTGAAATCTAGCTTGTCCCTATTCGACGTACCAAGACAAGGGTGAGCGTGATGTAGTATGGACGGGCAATCGTGGTGTAACGAAAGCCTCTGCTGCTTCAAGATTCACCAAGGCACAAGAGAGGACTGCCCAACTTGGTGTAAAGGAGGGGATGAAACATGAAGTGCGATGCGATTGTCTAAGGAGGGTTAAGTGAAAGGTCTTATCATGGTTTCCGTACTGAGGTATCGTGGTGATATGTTGGGGCATGGTAACATGCTTGGGAGCCATGTCTTGTGGGTAAAGTTGTACACCTCTGCAGAGTAAAGCTATTCGAATAGCCGTGCCCGCGGTTATTGGGCAAACTGACAGATTCACTGGGATTAGTGAACCTTTTAATAACTTGATGAATCTGGAACTGGTTTGACCCTGTCAACGTGGTGTAACGTTGGCAGTGGTTCCGGTCTGTCGCAACGTGGTTTAACGTTGGACAGAGGGTTGACCCTGTTGCAGTGTGGTGTAATGCTGGACAGTGGTTTGGGTCTGTTGCAACATGGTGTAACGTTGGACAGTGGATGATTATTTTAAATGTTACTTTACTTTTGTTTCAGTCTATTTTATCTACTGTTTTGCTAAATTACTGCTGCTTTTGTGCAAAGTTAACCTTAGTCTATCCTTGTATCCTATTGCATTCATTATTCTCCCTCTCTTGGGTGTTACTTGTTGAGTACGGTGTTTTGTACTCAGCCTTGCTTAATTTTTCCCCCACCAGAGCAAGTGCCAGAGCCCGAGTCAGAAGTCAGAAGAAGGTTGTTCCTAAGGTTGAAGTGAGGTTCAGTCCACCGTCGAGAATGTCTATGGTGTGGAACCATCATCGCCAGCTGAAGTTGAAGATTAGATGGTTCAGTTTGTTTCTTTTTCCGCTGCATTTCGATAGATAGTTGTTTTAATTTGTTTTTAAGTCGTGTAACTATGTATTAATTTATCATAGTGTGTACTCGGGCTGATTTCTGGACCGAGATTAATGCATGCTATTGTTCAGAACTTCGGAGTAAATTTCTGGGCCTGACACAGTCCAAACCAATCCAACTTCAATTTTAGTCCAACCCGCACCAAACCATTTAGTTAAAATGGATCCAACCCACTTTAGTAGAATGGATGCGTCTATTTGGTATGTATAAACTCAGACCTAAAATTTTAAAACTCGCGTTCACACTATAAAAATTTATCAAATTTGACTGAAATTTGGTGGGATGATTTATTATGTGTAAGAGCAACTTTGTGCAAATTTTGATCAATTTCTATATATGGGTCCCACGTATGTGTATTCTATTATCCATTAGCAACTCAATTAAAGGATCCATTTCCCCTCCACGGGTTAAATCCATTTAAAACCTAAAATCACCTAACCAAACCCAGTCCATACCAATCCATCTGTCCGTATAACCGAACCCAATCCAATCCATTTAAGTAACAATTCATTTGTACCCAACCAAAGATAATCAAAATTAAAACCCAACCCATTTAATTCATTTCTATCCAACCCATTAGCAGGCCTAATTAGCGCATGCGGGTTGCTGTAGCAATTATAGCTAATCATGGACAAATTAGGCTCAAGAGATTCGTCTCACGATTTCTCACATAACTGTGCAATTAGTTTTTTGTTTCATTTATATTTAATGCTCTATTTAGGTGTCCAAAGATTCGATGTGATATTTTTGGTGAAAATTTTTGGGAACTAAGGGAGTGTTTGTTTTTAGGGACTTATTTTTAGTCCCTAGTCACATCGAATGTTTGAACACTAATTTGAAGTATTAAACATAGACTAATATAAAAACTAATTTCATAAATGAGAGCTAATCCACGAGATGAATTTTTTAAGCCTAATTAATCCATAATTAACAAATATTTACTGTAGCATCACATAGGCTAATCATGGATCAATTAGGCTCATTAGATTCGTCTCGTGAATTAGTCCAAGATTATGGATATGTTTAATTAATAGTCTATATTTAATATTTTAAATTAGTGTCCAAACATCCGATGTGAAATGGGGCTAAAAGGTAAACAAACCTAAATAGGGCCGTCCTCCGGTTCTACTGAAATACAATTCAAATTCCCATGTAATTCAAACGATTCTGCTGTTTCGGATACCAACATCCACTTTATCTTCCAAAACCACGAGCTCCAAAAACTGGTACCCCTTCCAAAAAAAAAAAAAACTGGGTACCCGGACCACATCTCGCACCCATGAATGCTCCATGAACCGAACCAAACGCCCGGGGAGGGGATAACGCACTTGCAAACAAAAAAACTTTTATGCACGTGCTTTCAACGATTTAAAATCTAAGGATATAAAATAAATCATGATAAAAAAAATCTTAAAATTAACTTTAAAATTAAAGTTATTTTAAATTTTAACTTATAAACACATTCGACCAAGATAAGATACGACCGTACAGTACTACAGCTGGCTGCGTTCTGGAGTAGAACTGGAGAAGGAGGAGAAGGGAGAAATGGAGAAGACAGCTACAAGCTGGGGCGGTGGGGCCTGGGGGTGTGAACAGAACGGCGCAGCTTAATCGGGCTTCTAGAAGGATTGCCACGCACCGGTGGTCCGTCCGTACTGCGCGGGGTCCCGGCGAGTGGCTGCCGGTGGGCCCTCGCCCCCCACTTCGGGAGCTCCTGATTGTGGGGGCCCAGCCGCCTTCGCCGGAATGAGCGCCGCTGACGTCGTCACTGATGCGGATTGGACGTTGGAGAACAAAAGGCACCACGAGTGCTCTCTGAACTTTTCTTTTTCTGGCAACGGATGTGCATCCTCAAACTCTTTTATAGTAGCTAAATAAGGCCTCGTTTAGTTTTTAAATTATTTTCCTACAAACATCACATTAAATCTTTGTACATCTAAATAAAGCATTAAATATAGATAAACTAAAAAACTAATTACATAGTTATGGGAGAAATCGGGAGAAATTTTTTAAGACTAATTAGTCCATGATTAGCAATAAGTGCTACAGTAACCAAAATGTGCTAATGATGGCTTAATTAGACTCAAAAATTCGTCTCACGATTTCCAAGCGAGCTGTGAAATTCATTTTTTCATTCGTATCCGAAAACCCCTTCCGACATCCAGTCAAACGTCCAATGTGACATTGCTATCAAAAATTTTTGCCATCTAAACACCACCAAGCTTAACGACGAGATAAGTTATTTATATGCATATAATTAATTATTTTAAACCTATAATGTGGATTTGTTTGTGGTTTTAGAACGACTTTTCTATCTTCTTACAGAATCATAATTAATCACGTCATAATAACTTACATTTTTCGAGCAAATTGGTTTAGGCCCCCTTTGATTCAAAGAAAATTCATAGGAATTTTAGAGTATTTCATTCTTATAGGAATTTTTCCTGCAAAGCCCTTTGAATCAAGGGTTAATTAGATCCATGCCATTACAAATATATTGGTTTAGAAAAATATCATTATAATTCAATTATTTGTAAGCATACCGTTATAATTATCCTTATATTAGAGATATATCATTTTATACACTTTGAAACATATTGGACCCACATGGCAGACCAACGAATTTCCATCTCACATAAAATGCCCTTTTTCTTTCTTATCACTAACTCTGCGCTAGATGTCTCGCTGCAGGCTTGCAACAGCTTGGCGTGGCGAGGGAGGAGGCCCTCGTGGAGTCGAGCCAAGATCTCGCTGCGCCGGCCGCCCTCGTCTCCGCGTCGTCGCCGCGCCGGCCGCCCTCGTCTCCGCGTCGTCGTCGTGCCGTTCGCCGCGTCGGTCGCCCGTCGCTGTTGGCTTCGTCGTCGCCGCGCAAGCCAACCGCCTTCTTCCACGCAGCACCGGCCACCTGTCGTCCTCGTCTCAGCGCTGGCCAACTACCCTCGTCGTTGCCGCATCGACTGACTGCCCGCCACCATCGACTCCGCTGTTGTCGCGCTGACCACCTGCCGCCTCGTCTCTGCGTTGTCGCTGCGTCGGCTGGTCGGCCTCCTCGCCTGGGACGTTCCCAGCCCACCGCCCTCCTGCCTCACCTTCCTTGGCTCCGGCGTGCTCACCCTCGTCCTTATTGGGAAATTTTCCCTTGTCAGCAAACTTAGCACCAAATGATGGGGTATTTTAGTCCATACGTAAATACAGTATATAAAAATAAGTAAAATGCCTAGTTGGATGTACAAAGTGGTATAAAAGTAGTTTCAGTCTAATTGTAATGGCATGTTTATAAATAGTTAAATTATAATGGTATTTTTCTAAACCAGCATATTTGTAATGGCATCGATCTAATTAACCCTTGAATCAAAGGAATGAATCATATAAAATCCTATGAAATTCCTATGGAATGTCTCAACCCCTACAAGTTTTGGAAGAAATTTAACAAGAGACAGAACCTCATGGAAAAACTTATTTCTCTTTATTTCTCCTTAAATTCCTTTGTTTTTTCTATGGTCCAATCAAACAATCATTCATATGTTTTTCCTGTGTTTTGCAATCCTCTGTTTTACACTTACATTCCTGTCAAAATCATATGTTTTTCCCATTTCTCTGTTTTTCATTCCTATGATTCAAAGCTGCCCTTATTCGATTTGAGTAAAAGAAAAACTTACCCTTAAGAGCACCAATCATCACTGAAAACTTACTGAGTTGTACAGTAAATTATATACTAATTGCCACCTCTAAACGGAGCAACTTCTGTAAGAGAAACAACTAGTATTGAGAAAGTAAGAAAGTAAATGTAATGGTTGTAATAATTGAGATGAGAAATGAAGAAGTTAACATGAGGCACTCTCTAAGTCTCAAAATAACTTTATTTTTCGCTTATCACACACCTACCAATACAAAAGCTAAAAAAACTAGTTATATCTTTTTTTTTTACTTCTGCTTATGCTTATAAACCAAAATTTCAATTTTTAACCTTATAGTTTATGGAAATGTATATGGACACGTATATGGAAATGTTATAGTTTATTTTTATTATAGTTTATGTTTTAGTTTTAGCTTTTAATCACTACGAACACATATATAAAAATGTTATTCACAAATTATTTTCTGGTCGCAAATATGCCTTTTACCTTTTTCTTTTAAGAGTAAATTATATGGCCGGTGCTTAAACGTGTGACCCGGTACCACTTAGGTCCATAAACTTAAAAAATGCACGTTTAGGTCATGAACTTGTTTTAATGTACCATCTAGGTCCATGAACTCGTTTTAATGTACTATCCAGGTTCATGAACTCATTTTAATGTATCATCCAGGTCCATAATTTTAAACATTCAAACGAGTTCATGGACCTAAACGTGCATTTTCTAAGTTTATGGACATAAGTGATACCGCGCCACAAATTTAAGGACTGGCCATTTACTTTACTCTTCTTTTAAAAATCCAAAAGATGACCCTTAATACATTCCACTTTATCAAATCTCAATGCAACTATCCTCTACTTTATTTTTTCTCATTTATTCTTTGCTTTCACAAATCCTAATACAATAATTACTCTAAAATAAACGATTCTCTGACAAACTAAAAGAGCTACAAATGACCTTATATTAAGCGGAATGCAGTAGTTATGACTGATTAACGAGAGAGAATTAAAGGCCTGAGATTAATGCTACTCCCCAAAATATTCTATATATATTCCAAGGGGATGTTTAGTTCTCAAGATTTTTCACCCAAAAACATCATATCGAATCTTTGGATATTTAAATAGAGTATTAAACATAGATAAAATGAAAAACTAATTTTACAGCGTGAGAAATCGTGAGATGAATCTTTTGAGCCTAGTTAGTACATGATTAGCCATAAGTGCTACAGTAACCCACATGCGCTAATGACGGATTAATTAGGCTTAAAAGATTCATCTCACGGTTTACAGGCCAGCCGTGAAATTCGTTTTTTATTCGTATCCGAAAACCCTTCCAACATCCGGTCAAACGTCTGACGTGACATCCAAAATTTTCATTTCACCAACTAAACACTATAGGGGTGTTTAGTTTGGGAAATGAAAATTTTTGGGTGACAAACGTTTGACCGGATGTCGGAAGATATTTTTGGACACAAATGAAAAAAACGAATTTCACGGCTTGCCTAGAAACCGTGAGACAAATCTTTTGAGCCGAATTAATCCGTCATTCGCGCATATAGGTTACTGTAGCACTTATAGCTAATCATAGACTAGATTCGTCTCATGAATTCTTATATAGATGTGGGGTAAGTTTTTCACTTCATCTATTTAGTACTCTATTTAAATAAATGGGTAAATATTTGATATAATATTTTAGGGAAAAAAAATTTTGGAACTAACCAAGACCTAAAACAAATGGAGTATGACTGCAATAATCATGATTCATGCATACTCTGGCACTTCACGGAGAATCAATTTCGAAGAATATGGCCACAAAGAGAGAGCTGCTTTGCTTTATTTAATGGCTTTCCAGAGTGCTGTCACATCAGCTCCTCTATCTCCAGCTTTGGATGATACTCATGTCTTCTGGTCGAAGAGAGGGCCATGGATCGACGGGTGTTTGTTTATATGTTTAGCCTCGGATGTTTAGGTACTTATTATAAAATAGTAAATGTATACTATTAATAAAATCTATATCTATAATCTTGGACTAATTCGTGAGACAAATATAATGAGTCTAATTAATCCATAATTAACCTATGTGATGCTACAGTAAATATTTACTAATTATAGATTAATTAGGCTCAAAAAATTCGTCTCGCGGATTAGCTCTTGTTTATAAAACTAGTTTTTTTTATTAGTCTATGTTTAACACTTCAAATTAGTGAGCAAATATGGGTTTAGCTCCATCTAAACAACCCCTGATTACACTGCGAGCGTTTGGGTTACGAGGAAATTCCTTGTCATCGAGTCAAGTTAAGGACAGATGACCAACTATGCAACTCCAGTGCTAGCAGATGCATCTAGACTCACCCCTAATTACAAAAAAAAAATCACAATTACGGAGCAGTAAAACTCAGGCTCAAGTTGATCAGCACTCAGATTGGTAGTAGCAACTAGTACAGCTAAGGTGACTGCCTGATCAACACTGGCTGTTGGAAGCTTCGGTCCAAAAGGGTTAAAACATAAAAGAAGACGCTCTATAATGATTAATTAAATTAACAACCCGTACGTTCTGATCATGCAACGCGTAATTAGCCGTGGGCCGACCTTGTTAATCACCCAATGGGGGGCAATGCACCATGAGAAACATGTGCGCTATCTGTTCATGATCATCCACCAAAAGACGGCTCGGCATATAGTACTCCAAAGGCACGCGTTTGCGAATATGCCTGCAGCCACATCTCTCCAAAAATACAAAATACAAGGGGATAATAAAGTATATGCTGTACAGTTTTATTTAATTAGTGGTGCATTTCTTCATCCTAATAATCAAGGGGCTCATCTTTCCCGTTTTTCAAGAAAAAAAAATCAGACGATATTTTTAAAAATAATAATTTATGCTAAAAAATATGTTGCGATGGAAAAATACCCTATAAAATCAACTATAAATTTAAGGTTTTTAATTTTTCAAATTTTGACTTATAAGTATTAGAAAAACAAAAGTATAAGGGTGCAAAATGATGAATTGATGATTATATGAAAAGATGCTATAATGGTTAGATCTATAGCTTTTCCACCATTTGCCCTTTACCTAGCTTATAAGTTGTAGCTAAAGTTTAAAATCTTGTATTTGGTTTTCTGTGATTGTTTATTTTTCAGCATTACTTTAAATAAATAATTTAAATGAAAACATATATAGTATGTATAAGTTTATCAACCAAATACTTTTTATGGCTGATAAAGCATTGTACCTTCTCTATTTTTTTATCATAGGTCATTACCTTTTAAATTACGTTTGACTAGTCTTATTCAAACATTCATATAATTATTAGTATTTTGTTATGATTTAATTTATTACTGTAGAAACTTTAAGCATGAATTATGATTTTATATATTTGAATAAAAATTTTAATTAAGACAAACAATCAAATATAAATTTAAAATTAACGGCGTCCTATATATAAAAAAATAGAGGGCGTAACATATAATCAACATAAGAGAAATGATGGCCATGCCATATGATTTGCAGCAGCGGATGGCACTCATGCCGGCGTGCCACGAGGAATGCCCGTGCCACAATTGTCTCTCCTTGTGTCTTGCATGATTAGCTCTTGCGTGATCCATGTTCTTGTCATGCAATGGCATTTGGTCCCTGTATACGCACAGGAACTACAGTTTGGAAGATGGTTTCTGTAGCTTACCGATTAAATTCAATAGTGAGCTTTTTTACCGTCCTTTCCATATACCTCAAAATACCACACGTCCATATTTTTTTATATAAAAAGTATGGTAACTTAAGGTAACAAAAATTTGTACTAAAATTCTTAATACATTGAGATACTTTTTAAGGACGATAAAAAAACTCATATCCTACATATTTGTATTTTAAGATCGTAGAATGCAATGCACACATGCTTAACACACTTGCCACTAAATCGGTGTACATCCCACTAAATTAATTTACACAATTATATTTATGCTCCTGGATCGGTAAGTAGGTGCATGCACGTTTCATGACTAATCCAGTCACGCTATAGTTTCTAAGAATGGTATTCATTTATTGGCTCCTCCCGTTTCAAAATAACTTTATATTTACTAACTTTATTTATAAAAACTTTACTTACAGTAATCGTTATATTGAAGTTTTAAAAAGATTGGAGTTTAATAAAGTGAATGATATTTTAGTTTTTGTTATATATTGATATACTTGGATAGAAAAAGATAATTTCTTTAGCTATAGAAGTAGTAAGCAGGTACCTCAAACCAAACAACACATTAGGATTGCTCCTACTCCTGTTCATCGTACGTCCAACCCCAAAAAAAAAACTTTGTGAATTGTGTGCATGTGACCCACCATATCGGGAATGCATCTTTGTAAAGGGGATAACGTGTAATAATCCATCTGAATTCAACGGTCGATCATCATCGATCCCCCACGTGCGGATTAGTCTGTTTGATTCCGAATCCGTGGGCGTGATCTATCGGCAGATGTATATTGGCTCTGCAGTACCATATCCGGTATGCTACATCCAAAGCATCTCCAGTGCGGCGCCAAGTTGCGTCGTCACCGAAAGGCGGCCCATCCGCCACGTCCGATCCAACACATCCGCGACTTCACTCTACTCGACTTGTTAATATAATACAAACATTACTCCATTAATTCTGATTATTTCAATCATTCTATTAATTTTACAACCAATCAAATACTTAGAAAAGAAATCCAATTAATTAAAAATTGATCACTTAAATAACTCAAAGAGAATCTTTCAATATTTTCTTTGACGGTACTAAACAATATAAAATAATTATATTTTACTACAGAGGGACAGTGGCAGCACGTATGAAGCCTCGTAGCCTATCCAGTTGTGACACACGTATTATCCCTTTGTTGATTCATTTTCTCATATTTTCGCTTTTGTTTATGTTTATAGGATAAAATCTTAAATTTTCAATTATAAATTTAGAGCTAATTGAGGCTTTTTTATTATAATTTATTTTTAGTCTTAGCTTTTAGCTTTTAGATTAATAAAAATACGTAGATAAAAATTTATTTATAATTTATTTTTTATTTACAACCGTATCGTTTGATTGGTTTTTTTTATGTCGCCATCTTTATCGATCCAGTAATCCACCGGCGGTGTATGCGAAACCCGGCAACGTCGCCGCCGCCAGCAACGTTGTTTAGCGTCGAGCCGCGCGCGCCGCATACGTGGCGCCCTCGAGTTCCGAGGTGGATCGGCGTGGCACGCGGCGCGGTGGTGCGGTGTGCGCTTACGTGTCCGGGCGGGCGGGCGGGCGGGCCCGATCGAGCGCCCGGCGACCGTGGCGTGGGCCGAGACCGGTTGCCGGGCCAGCTGCCTCCGCGTCGCGTGAGGTGGGAACAGGTGTGAGCTGCTGCTGATTAACCGACGAGCCCTTTTGACCCTGGTCAAACATCGTATATATAATTGTCTACCCCATGAGTTTGAAGTGGTCGGTTAGTCGGTAACTCGTCACCTAAAGCATATCCATCCATGTTTTGTTTAAACTTGGAAGGTTGTAGGTCGGTACTCTCGCCGGTTTAATAATTTATGTCGTTTTTGGACGGTCTTTAGAATTTATGTTGACTATAATTATCTATTGAGCTTTTTTACGGTACTTCATCTTACCTCTTTAGGAATAATTAAGAGCAATTTTATCATTCTTGAGAAGGTATAAAAAGGTATCACTTTTTCTATGTAAATTTTGGTACCTCTTGGTATACAAAATTTTACACTAAAATTTTGGTACATCCTGATACTTAGTTAACTGTAAAATTGCTCAAGAACTAATAATCAATCTTGATTTATTTTATTTATTTTCATATCCTATGCATAATCAAGCTTTCTAAATTTAAACAATGCAAACAATGAATGTGCAACAATTATTGAACTTTATAAAACAAATAAATTATGGTTTTAAATCCAGAATTATACATGAGATACAACAATATATTTTTTTGAATTTTGAAATATTCGAGTCATTTTGTCAAAACATCATATTTTAAATAATTCCCATTTAAGATGCACGTGCATATAACTTTGAGGATTTGAAATTACTTTTTACACACCTAATTTTAATTTGAAAAAGAAGATAATCATATTTAAATTAAATTAAATTCAAATTTATAGTGTTTGAATATATTGAAATTTTAATTGGAAATAGGTACATTTAATTTTATTTAATATAATTACAAATTTTATTTTTATTTAATATAATTACGAATTTTAATACCAATTAAAGGAAACATTCATGCCTTCCTTATGAGTCAAACAATTACCTTCAATAGCATTGAAATTGCAATAAATAATGTTTTACCACCATGAGGTAAGAGTAGCCCATGAATCGATGCGCAATGGATGGTGTAAGCTACTTTTGGTGTACCTGAAAATAATCCTTATCTATTACATTATATATCAATAAATGAATGTTTATATTTTTCAATCTATTTCTAAGATTGATTTATATATGTTGTCACAGTATTCTTAAATAAAATAATTTAAAAGTTATTAATAGTCAAAGTTTAGAAAGTTTGAATATATCTTGTCTGAAACGATAAAAACTATGGAACTCTTTTGTTTGAAGGCAAAAATTTAAGCAACTTATAACTGCCGTTTAATTATTAATAAGTAATGAGGCATGATGTCTAAGATTAACCCAATATTTGCAAGTACCTTTCGTCGACGTAGCTAGCTTAGGGCATGTTCAACAGTAGAGTCCATTGTGAGCTTTATCTCGAGCCACATTAGCAGCAAGAGTCTATTTTAAAATAATACGTACAGGTGTGGTCTCTTCATTAATGTAATAAAATATTTTTTTATTCAGTTAGTTTCTTTTTTATACATTCACATGCAAAAGAGTTTCCTTTAATAAATCCTACGAGTCGACTCTAAGTCGTTGTCATGCATGACAACAGCTTTTCTCTCTCCTTTCCTCCACGTTACTAAATTTGCTTACGTGACGATTGAGAGAGTCAGCTAATAGGCACCTTTATACGTGCCCTTAGCACCATCTCTATACATGGGTTGTCCGTGGACTAGTTAATTAAAATTAATTGTACTCCTATACTACAAACATAAGTTAATTTTTGACGTTTTACGATACTAAAATTTACTACTGCCCCGTCTCAATATGACTGTATTTGTGGATTTACGTGTTCAACATTTAATATTTCATCTTATTTCAAAATTTTAAGAATTTTTTTCTAAATATAGTCACATATAAAGTTATTCATGTTTTATCATCCAATAGCAATAAAAATACTAATCATAATTTTTTAAAATAAAACAAACGATTAAACGTGGAATATAAACACTATAAAAATACACCTTACTGTTGGACGGAGGGAGGGAGCAGTACGTTTTACGGCAACCTCGGGCTTGCACTCATCAAAAAATTTTCTCATCTCTCCGTCGGCTGAGAACAAGAGGAGACCAGATCAGATCATCAGACGGAACAAAAAAGAAAAAGAAAACGAAAACGTCCGAGTAAGAGCACGGCAATGTCGGGTCAGACACTCGAACTATCGGCCGAGAAAAAGATGGGGTGCAGGTGTAAAAAGAAAAAACAGACACTCAAACCAATGCTGCAAAGCAGTGGTCCAATTTTTCATACGAGAGTTGTGCAGACTTGTCAAGTGTTTTCTTGAGATGCACTCTAATTTGCGAAAAATATAAGTTTGTAATGAATATATCGATGAATAATAATTCGATCTTAGAATGCGTGTATATATGTTAGAATTTGAAAGACGTATGAATCATCTGATATAATGAAGCAAACAAATCCATCGAGACTATATCTTCTTTTATATAGGTTCAGGTCTTGAGGTGAGTAATAGGCATATATTGTGTTCGACTGGAGACTAACATTTCACTATACCAATCTCTTGTTAGTACCATGAAAGGGAGGAAAACTCTAACATCTGCAAATGTAGAGCTCAAACATAATTGTTAGTGGCTAGGTGTTGTCAGGCAACTATTGTTAACTTATATATGACTGCGTCAGCCGATCAGCCCTGCTCCACCTCATGTTGTTGATGCTACTATTGTTGTTAGGTAATGGTGTCAAAAGTGGCTAGTAGTGATCCTATCGGTGACAAGGGCACAATGACTAGATGGGTAGAGGATGTTGTGGTGTCATCAAGGATGATCTATGGTGGTAGACCTCACTAGTGGCAAAGGCTCATGGTAGTTGATCTCTACAACCATTCAACATGAAGAAGAGGATATCAATATGAATAAGGCTAAGCTTAATATTAACCATTTCATTTCGGATTCTTCCTCCCATCGTTTTTAGTTTCCTATGATAAATACGAAGAGACGGAGAGTGGGAGAGAAAGAGCTATCCCAACTCTTCTCGTCACACCAGATCATATGCCCATATTTGTAACGTTGTTGTTGCGGATTTCATGGGACAAGGACATGGATACATCTCGTGGGCTTGGACTTTCATGTGTTTATTTTTCTCTCCCTTATTCCTCAGACATGACTATGGGTCGGGTGCCTGATCTGGGTGAAACGTTATGCTCTGTCCAAGCCGTTTGATCTAAGGTCTCCATGAGGTTTTGCCAATACAAGTGCTACAATGCGACTGCATGTTGTTCAAAATAGATGTTTCATGCGTGTCTATCTGTTTGTACTGGTGTATGCCCCAAAACTTCTTATATTATTTTAGCGAAAAGATGAAGACACATGCAACTTGTGTTTGCTATCTTTTTGCATCCAGATGTAGATAAGAAAAATAAAGCTCAAATCACTTTCTTCTAAAATATTTACTTGGCCCATGATCTAATTGTATCGTCGTATTCATCATAATTAAATCTTTAAACAAGATTTCATACGATCATATTTGAACGTTAAAATATAATGTTTTTTGCAAAAGAACGAAATGTTTTAGCAATCATTTTACTATGTTTCATATATATCTTTTAAATGTTTCAATACCTATTT
Source organism: Oryza brachyantha (assembly GCF_000231095.2). Classification (NCBI taxonomy): domain Eukaryota; kingdom Viridiplantae; phylum Streptophyta; class Magnoliopsida; order Poales; family Poaceae; genus Oryza; species Oryza brachyantha. The sequence continues at coordinate 13,372,077 of NC_023169.2, read as the reverse complement.
TTTTCACACATATAAATTGGTGTTTACCTAATTTTATCAATAAATTGAAGGCTCAATGTCTAGTTGTCTCATTATTCATTGTAAAGTTAAGTTATTTTTATAGGAAGTTTAATTGGGCCCTTGATCAAAGGAAAAAAATGGATTGTGCTCAACACATGTACAAAATTATTTCATAACTTGATCAAATGTTTCACCTCATTTGATAAAATGTTTTAAAAAGATGCAACATTCAAAAAATGTATTTGCGACCTCAACAACCATTAACTGAAACATTGAATCCGGGATTTGAAACATCGAAAAACATCATAAAAAATCAAATGTTCAAATGTGCAACAAAGTTGAATTTGTGTTGAAATATTCACTCCTCACACGTGAAACATCGAACTTTTACTGTTGAAACTTGAAACATTCATTTTTTCATCAATATATAATCGTGTAATATCTTATTGTGAAGGTTTAACTGCAATAATACAATTGTCAATTATGTAATCATATTATTTATCAGATGAGTAACATAGAATATAATATTTAATGTTTGCTAAATAAAACTAGTACATGCAAATAAAATCTAACTAGTAAGAATAAAAAATGAGAGAGGCTTGCGTACATAGCGAGTGGAAGATGGCCTATATGCATGCGACAACTTGTATGCATGCATCATGCGCTATGGCACAGAGGAGCAATGGCCGCCCGATCTGTTGCATACATCACAGATTGGGCTCCCGGAGAGAAGTATTTTTTTTTCCTTGTTCTTCGGGTGGGCTGCTTTCTCGGTGGATTAGGGAACTCAACCACGAACTTGGTTGGGGATTTGTTTGACCACACCAGCTGATCATATCTTCTCTTTTGTTGTCGTGGAAGCCCTCCTAGATTATTCTGATTTGTCTCTACAATTTCAAGCATTTTTTGCCTTTCATCAATGCATTTCTTGGAGGGTTTCGGGCGCCCAGCCTCTAAATTGCTAGTGCGGAGGATTTGGAGTGTCCTTTGGATGCATCACACTCAAAAATTAAGTGGAGTTGTTGCATGAATCTGCAAATTCTCAATTACTAGGTCTCGTGGGATCATTTTGCCCTATGGGGCTGAGGAATTGATTTTCAGAAAGGGGATCTTCTGCGCAATTTTTTAGGGTTTCTCTACATTGTGGATGATCAGATTGGTGTAGAAAGGAAGCATGCAAACGATGAGGCGTTGCAGGAGAGAATGGCTCCTCGTCCTGTGCCTCATCGCTCTGCTGCTCCTCATTCCGATAGGCTGCGAGGGGGTGTCACCACCTGCTCTGACGCCACCCCTCATCAATCAAGTTGACCAATTGGTAATCATATTTCCATATGTTTTAATGCATACAACACTAGCTTGATTTTTTTTTCTATGACCAATCATACATATGGCGGTAGCAACTTTTATGAGATGTTGGCACAGTGGTGTTTGCATTTGGTTTGCAATCAAGAACAAAGTATTGAGTGTTAGAACCATATGTTCCATGTGGCTAAGAGTTGTGAGGAATTAATCAAGAGTATTATGAAGTGTATCTTGAGGCTTTAAACAGAACCGATGCGTTTGGATAATGCAGAAGGACTCATGAAATTAGGATTGTTTTATTAGTCAGAGGTCCATATTTACTTACTGTATGGGACATGCACACTAGTCTTGTACTACCTCCGTTTCAGTGTATAGGGCGTATAAAAATTTTCACTGACACCAAGTAAAGGTGTTAAGATGAGTTTGTTCCTGTTATACCCCTAATTAATTACCACTCCCCTTTTGAGCATGCAGTTGAAATAAATCGTGCATGCATGCAATAGTCAGTTGGGGTAATCTCGGGAGGAATCAACCAAAACTGAAGATAGACCTTACAATATCAAAAAAGACAAAAAAAAATTATACACACTATAAACTGAAATAGAGGGGTTATTCTTGTGTTCCTCAAATTGCATGAATTGCGACGAATAAAATTGCCAAGGTCTACAGTGATTCCCAAATAGCTATAAAAAAATTAGACAATATTTCATCTTTGAGCCATAAAAGAACACAAACTGCTTATCTAGAGTTTCTGTACTATTAGTCTATGATGTGTTCTCTTGTCAGTTTTTTCTCGGTTTTTTTCTTGAATTTTGTATGTATGCTTTCCGAAATGCTAAACAATATGTTTTTTGTTTGTAAAAGTTTATATACATAAGTTCACCATTTTGCATTTCTAAAGTATTTTTTAACTTTACAGTGGTTAATTTTATCACTTATATCATTACATAACTATAAAAAAACCGGAAAATCTTTCATTTTCCATTTTTCAGCAAGAAAGAACACGTTTGTTAGTTTTAGATAAATCAGGACCATTCACCTCGAGATAAATTAGGAGTTTGTTTACAGGACTAGCAGATGCAGCATCCACATATAATGATCGAGTCTTTGTAATTAATCAAGGAAGATTAAATTAAACTTAATAAAGTAAGGGTTTACTCAAAGCCTCGTTAGGAGGACGAGTTTGCCATCGTTGCCACACACAACATCCCAGCCATATCAAAACTCAGAAAGAGGAATGTGACTCTAGTGAATATAACGATTTTGGATCCAGGTAAGTAGAACCTAAAGTTGTGTGACACAAATGATTGTTTAGTTCCTAACTGTTGGGCTATAGTAATAATAATCCATGGCTCCATGTTGCCTTATTGTAGGATATGACTACACATGTAGGGCACATCACATTTTTTATTTATCAAATTATTATTTGTACTGATGAGAGCGAGTGCTAATCACATTTCATACAGGTGGAACATGTGTGGGTCAAGTGTGGGCTGGACAAGAGAGCTCTTGAAGACGTTAGAAAACACTTCAACTACAACCATGTATTCGAAATCCTGCGTAGAATGTCTGGGCAAGACGGCAAGGGCACCTCTCCTGACACTGAAGACGAAGGGGCCAGTGTGTTATCACCAGAAATCAGGAACAGCATCCTGAACTGTCTAAGCAAGCAGAACTTGCTGAGCATCGTAGGGCAGGATGGGTTGAAGGCCTTGTCTGCTGATTACATCAAAGCACTTGTTGCCTCGCTAAGAAGTGACATTAACCAGGGATCGTCTGCACCTGCAAATCCATCGCCTGAACAAGCAGCAACCCAAGAAACTGGGCAAGCTGCCCCAGGGAAAACTCCTCCTGTGCCGAAACCTGCAGAGAAGCCAGCCGGCAGTGGATCATCTCCATCGGATAGTTCATCAAAATCAGCTCCTGCAGAGAAGGATAGTTCATCAAAAGCAGCAGCGGAAAAGGAGGAGAGCAGTGGGATGCCGGCCACAGCTATCATCGGTTTGTCGATTGCTGCTGTGGCTCTCATCTGCTTGTGCTGCTGCATGTTCCGTGGAAACAAGGATTCTTCAGATGACCTGAGGGATGATAAACCACTCCTGACTCTAAATCTGAGCAATTTGTCCGGTAATGCAACTGCCTGCTCTGCTCCAACTTAATACAATACTGCCTCCGTTTTAAAATATAGAACGTATTTGGTTTCGTTGGGACAAAAGCATAATCAAAGATTATTCTGTTAGCATATAACTTTTATGAAATAAAATCAATATTGTTATATTTATATTGGAAAATATTTTTAACAGAGTAATCTTTTATTTGTCCCAACCGTATAATTTGAAATCGAGGGTAATTTTCGTCTTAGCGGTGGTATTTACTCGTTTGTTTTCTTTTGCAGCTGCTTCTAAATCCTCCCAAGGAAATCCAATTGATGTCAATAAGCTTGGAGCATTATCGTTGAAGTCAGAGGCTGGTCAGAACGGAGGCGTGAAACTGAATAATCCACAGGCAGGCGCAAACAGTGCGGTGCACCCCCACCCAGTGGGCTCTGTGTCAGCCTCCTCGTCGTCGTCGTCGTCGACGACGACGACGACGACGCCGGTGCCGCCTCCTGTGATGCCACCACCGCCTGCTGCTCCTCCTCCACCTCCCAAGGCTCTTGCTCCACCACCACCTCGAGCTCCGGCTCCGGCTCCGGCTCCCATGACTCCATTACAAGCTTCTCCGGCTCCTCCTCACCCAGAGCCCTCACTGCCACCACCTCCTGCTCCTAGCGCTGCACCTCCACCGCCACCACCGAGATCTACCGGACCACCGAGATCTACCGGGCCACCACCGCCGGCCATGCCTGGCTCCTCGAAAACACGCCCGCCGCCGCCTCTCAAGAAGCCAGGAGGCGCCAAGGCGGCGGCGGCGGATCCTGCTGAAGCCAAAGCGAAGCTCAAGCCATTCTTTTGGGACAAAGTGACTGCCAATCCTGCTCAGTCCATGGTGTGGGATCACCTGAAATCAGGATCGTTCCAGTAAGTTTTTTTTTTCAGAGATTAAACTGAAGCTGTGCCCCAAACTTTGTGTTGCAAGAAGGCATTGGCTAAAACTTGAAAGTGTCTGATGCTGTTTTCACAGGTTCAATGAGGATATGATTGAGAGCCTCTTTGGTTATAATTCAACTGACAAGAAAGGCGGTGACGCCAAGAAAGATTTAGCATCAAAAGATGCCGCTCAATTTGTAAGGATACTTGACCCCAAGAAGGCGCAGAACTTGGCTATATCGTTGAAGGCGCTTGGTGTTTCACCTCAGGAAGTATGCAGTGCAGTTAATGAAGGTAAAATCTACTGTGACTGGTTTCACATATTTGCAGTTTAGCACAGCTCATCCTGTATTGAACTCTTTTCTTCAAAAAAAAAAAAAATCTTAGCACAGTCCCACTCTGCCTCCTAGCTCCATCTTTATCATACATACAGTATATTTCTAAAAGTTGGAGAACTCATCTATGTTGGAATGATGATGCTTTGAATTATTATCAGGCTTCTAGTTTATAGCTTTGCTTGTAATGATGTATATGGGCATATGGCATACGTTGTTTCTATTTGTTAGATAATGGATTGAAACCCGGCATCTAGATCCAACAAGGATGTACACAACCCACAAAATACAAAGTACTTAGACTTAATATCTTACACAAGGCAACACACTTAACAAGAGCACTTAGACTCCAAATTAACCCAAAGAAGACTGACTATCAAGAAACTAGCAAAACCAGATACTAGACCTCAATTCTTGATCTGAATTTCCACCCAGCAGCTGAGAAGAACTCCAACGCTCTTGCACCCCTCCTCCACTTTCAATCTATCTTCTTTTTTAAGCAACAGCGACCATTGACGTGCCCAGTATGTTCCTTTGAAGATTACCAAGGAGTTGGTCTTGGATCAATACATTCTTTCTATATGGCTACTTCAGTTGTGTCCTCAAAGCAATGAGATAAGAGTTGCTCTCTTCTGAGCTAAGGGTGATAAGATTAACTTTTGTCCACCATAGCAAATAGTACAAAAGATATGAGGAGTCAAATGATTCATGTCATCTACTTCAACCGTTACTATTGAGCAATAATTTACAGGATTATCCTGCAAGTAGATGCATATTACTAGCTATGAGAAGTAAGATTGGCTTCTGTTGTTGGCATCTTATGTGTACATTTGGTATCCATCAATGGTGCCTCCAACCATTTTGTTTTAAGATTCAAAAAAAAAGAAGTGAACTATAAGAAGGAAAAGTCTATTTTCTTACAGTACTCTTACAAACGCGGATGTGGAATGGTTTCCTATAATTCCCATCTAGTGAAAGCAAACAATTGTGGGCTTTGTTTGTAAGAGTTCAGTAAGTATTTTTTAGAGCATGTAGCAGTGATCCTATAAGAATCTGAAATCGGATTTCACTTTAACCAATTTTTTTGACAATTTGTAGGAAATGAACTTCCGTCTGATTTGATACAGACCTTACTAAGATGGGTCCCAAGCAATGACGAGGAGCTCAGGCTTCGGTTATACACTGGGGAACTCTTTCAACTTGGTCCTGCAGAGCAATTCTTAAGAGCAATAATAGACGTTCCTTATATTTTCCAGCGCCTAGATACATTGCTATTCATGGCCAATTTACCAGAAGAAACTTCAAATGTGAAGCAATCTTTTGCCACTTTGGAGGTAATGAAAATTTCATTCTAAGATTTTAACTTCTAGATTATATCCCATTATTGTGTTAGTGTTATTCATTTTGACAATATCTAGTATTTCCGTTGATCTAACTGTTAGAGTTCTATTTGGGATCACCTAGGTCTAGCATTGATCGGGGTCTCTATTTGCTTGGATGAATGGCATTGCGGGTATGAGAACGGGATTAGGGTTTAGGATACCGACCGGTGGAGCCGCTTGCAGAGTAGGATGATCCTGCCATCGTCGTCGTTGTTCTGCTTCGGTTGACGACGGCGATGGTGGTCAGCGATGTCCCGGCGCGTGGTCACGGTCGGTCGGAGAAGTCCGGCGAGGTGGCGGCGCGGCGGTGGCGATCCCGTCACTGGCTGCGCCCCCTCTGGATTGGATTAGGGTTTGTGGGGTGGAGTGGTGGCGGCGGCGAACTTTGGAACACGTACCGAGCCAGCCTCCACCCCCCGTTTATATAGCGCAGGGTGACGGGGGCCCACCAGCCTACTTGGGCTGGATGCCCCCGATCAGGGCGCGATCAAGGCCTACTAGTCGTTGGGCTAATAAGGCTAGAGATCAATCTAACATTCTCCCCCTTAATCTCACTATTTTTTTTATGCTTTTTCTATTCCATCACAGATTTGTACATAGAGCATGTTTTATCGTCTCAGTTAATCACCGATGGATTTCATAGCCACTATACACATTTCTATTCAAAAACAGATACTTTACTTTTGGGCCATATAGTCCAGGAATCATAAGGCTTCCCTTAAACTCATGCCGGCTACATGTTCCTTGAACACGTTGGGTGGTAGACCTTTTGTGAGCGGATCCGCGAGCATTTTATCTATTCTTATGTGCTCGAGACTGATTGTTTGATCCCGGACTTTGTCTTTCACAACATAGTACTTTATGTCAATGTGTTTGGCAGTATCACTTGACTGATTGTTGTGAGAGTACATTACTGCGAGTTCATTGTCGTAGTATAACTTAAGTGGTTTTTTACTACTGTCAACCACCTTTAAACCGGGTATGAACTTTTTAAGCAGTTCACCTGCCCTGTTGCCTCTTAGCATGCTATAAACTCAGCATACATAGTAGACCCTGCGGTGATCGTCTGTTTTGAGCTTTTTCATGAAACAGCTCCTCCCACAAGAGTAAACACGTATCCCGATATCGACTTTGTGTTGTCTGTTGCAAAGTCAGAATCAGAGTACCCCACTACCTGAAGCGATTCTGATCTTCTGTAAGACAGCATGAGGCCTTTTGTTCCTTGCAAATAACGCAAGACTTTCCTTACCAATTTCCAGTGCTCTGGGCCTGGATTGCTCTGAAATCTGCCAAGTAACCCGGTAACAAATGCCAAGTCAGGTCGTGTGCACACTTGCGCGTACTGTAGGCTTCCTACAGCAGACGCATAAGGCTTTGTTTTCATTTCATTGAGCTCATATTGATTTCTAGGACACTATGATGCCCCATATTTTTCGCCTTTTACTATAGGAGCAGGTGAAGAACTACAGTTGGATATGTTGAATTTCTTCAACACCTTTTCTATATGTCTTTTGGGAAAGTCCCAATGCGTACTTTCTTCTATCTCGTTGAATCTCTATGCCCAAAACATATGAAGCCTCACCGAGGTCTTTCATGTCAAAATTCGATGACAAGAATTTCTTTGTTTCCTGCAGTAGATTGACATCATTACTAGCTAGTAAAATGTCATCCACATACAGAATTAGGAAAATAAATCTTCCATTCTTAAACTTTGAATAAATACAGTTGTTCTCAACATTCTCTTGGAGCCCAAATTTCTTTATTGTCCCATCAAACTTCAAGTACCACTGTCCCGAAGCTTGCTTTAGACCATAAATCTATCTCTTCAATCGGCATCCCATATTTTCACTTCCTTTTATGACAAAACCTTTCGGTTGCGCCATATATACCTTTTCCTCCAAATCACCATTTAGGAATGTCGTTTTTATATCCATCTGATATAATTCCAAATCATAATGTGCCACCAATGCCATTATAATTCTGAAGGAATCTTTACACGAGACTGGAGAAAATGTCTCGTTGTAATCAATTCCTTCTCTTTGCGTGAAACCTTTTGCCACAAGTCGCGCCTTAAGCTTTTCTATATTCCCTCTAGAGTCGTATTTGGTTTTGTAGACCCATTTACAGCCTACTGTTTTGGCTCTTTTAGGAATTTGTTCTAAATCCCAGACATCATTTAATTTCATTGATTTCATTTCATCTTTCATGGCTTCCAACCATTCAGATGAACGGGCGCTTCTCATGGCCTCTTCATATGAGGTGGGATCATCCTGCATATGAGACTCTTCTATGTTATAAACTTCATAGTCATCACAGATAGCCGATCTTCTGACTCTTTCAGACCTTCTAGGGGCCTCCTGTTCTGGCACATTATTTGTTTGAGGCTGTTGAGGCTCCTCCTCTTGTGTGGCACTAGTTTCTGTTGGATCCTGTATGACAGGTTCCACTTTCATTCATTGTTGCCACAAGAGGGGTAACAACAGGAGGTGGTACCGTAACGTCAAACGAAATTGATGGAGTTGGCCCAACATCAGCAGGTAGAGAGAATAAAAGTTCTTGAGTCGACAGAGCGGGTTCTAACGCCCGCCTCTCCTCAAGATCAATCTTTCGAACTACCGAGCTCTCCCTAATCATTTCATCTTCCAAGAAGACGGCGTGTCTCGTTTCTACAAACTTTGTATAATTGTTGGGACAGTAGAAACGATAACCCTTTGATCTTTCAGGATAGCCAATAAAATGGCAGCTCACTGTTTTGGGATCCAATTTCTCAATGGTTGGGTTAAATACTTTAGCCTCTGCAGGACTCCCCCACACACGGAGGTGAGCTAGTGAGGGTATTCTTCCTGTCCAAGCTCATACGGTGTTTTGGGCACCGATTTGCTTGGAACTCTGTTGAGAATATGAATGGCGGTTTTTAACGCCTCCATCCATAACCCCAATGGGAGGGTGGAGTAACTCATCATACTGCGCACCATATCCATGAGGGTACGGTTATGCCTTTCAGCTACTCCATTCTGTTGAGGTTCGCCCAGTGTAGAATACTGGGCTACAATTCCATTTTCTAATAAGAACCTTGCAAAAGGTCCAGGGACTTGCCCATATGGCATGTGTCGACCATAGTACTCCCCTCCACGGTCAGACATTACTACTTTAATCTTTTTGTCATGCTGATTTTCAACCTCAGCCTTAAATATCTTAAATTTATCCAAGGCTTCTGATCTTTCTTTAATTGGATAAATATAACCATAGCGGGAGTAATCATGTGTGAATGTTATGAACGAGTCATAACCATCCACGCTTTTCACGGGAAATGGACCACAAATATTTGTGTGTATGATCTCAAATTTCCCGTGGATCGTGTTGCACCCTTTTTGATGCTCTTTACAAATTTGCCTTTAATGCAATCTATGCATTGTTCTAAGTCTGAGAACTCCAATGGAGGAAAAATCTCATTCTTAACTAGTCTCTCAATTCTCCCCCTCGAAATATGGCCTAAACGACAGTGCCATAATTTCGATGAGACATTATGAGTTCTCTTTCTTTTCTTATTTTCAGTTGTCGACGAGGACACACCATTCATACTTTCAGATAGAGATAATAAATAAAGCTCGTCTTGCAACATAGCAAGACCAATGCGTTCATTATTACACCATATTTCGCATTTGTCGTCTCCAAAACGACAATGATAACCATCCAAATCAAGTTTGGGTACACTTATTAAGTTTCTTTGTTATGAAGGAACATAGAAAACATTTCTAAGTCGAATGGTAAAGCCACTTGGGAGCACTAGAGATACGTCTCCAGCAGCTTCAACATCTTCTTCTACTTCATTGGCGACTCTAATGGAACTTTCGCTTCTTAGCGTAGTCCTCGTCGAATGGAATGCCTGTAAACAATTACAAGCATGAATAGTTGCTCCAGAATCAACCCATCATGTGGATCTAGAGTAACCAACATAATGAGATTCATTTACAAATGTAATAATGTTCTCACCTTTCTTGGCCATGATCATCTTTAGGAAGTCAGGGCAGTCTTTCTTGTAGTGCCCTGTCTTCCTGCAGTGAAGACACTGATCCTTTTCAGCAGCAAATTGTTGCTGTTGTGGCTGATGTTGTGGCTGTTTTTTGAGGAAGGGGAAGACTTGTGATTTCCTGTCTTCCTGCACTGAGGACACTTGTCCTTTTTCTTAATCAAATTAAGATAGTTTATGGAGCCACCAGTAGACTCCTTGATCCGTTCTTCCTCTTGAACACAATTAGATATGAGCTTTTCAAAACTCCATGTTTCTAGGCTTATGTTATAGTTGACAACAAAGTTGTCAAACAGCTGTGGCAAAGATGCCATGACTAGATGGACTAGCCAGTCTTGGAAGCCATGTCGCTCATCCTTAGGATGTGGTCTCTTATACCACCTCCACGATACTTCTGCGAAGTGAGCTGCTTAATGAGCTGTGTCGCATAAGTCTTTGAGGAACCAGTAAACTGGCCCTTTATTCTGTCTAAGTACTCTGCGACAGTCTCACACTCTAGGATTGAGCCTAATATGGTGGGCTCAATGGTATTCTTTACCACAGCCAAACATTTTTTATTGGCTAAGGCCCACTTTTTCTTCTCTATGTCATAAGACATGACGTGGGGAGCATGGTCCCTCTCTCGTTTCTCCCAGTCTGCATCAGACTCATTGGCGCCTCTGACTAAAGCAGTAGGCTCTGTAGGACATGGGGTGGTCAACACCCAATCCACCTCTCCCAAGATAAATGCAAGATCAAGTTTTCTTTTCCATTCACCGTAGTTGTCTCCTTTCAGGGTCGGTATGTCTTTTACGCAACCCATCAAGGAGTAGCCACCTGAAATAATCATGTATAGTGAGAACAAAATCAACGATAAAATTTAACCATAACTTTATTATGCACTACGCCGAAATTACCGTTGGGTAAAATTAGAATAACACATAGAGCCATAACTATGATATTGCGATTAAAACGTTGGTCAAAAATCCAATATCATAGCACATTCAAGTCACTAAAATTAAATTTCTCACATTGGTTTGAAATTTAATTTTAGAAACATCAAATTTCAATAATTTAATCTATTTGCAGCGGAAGAAACATTTAAATATTCTCTAAACAATTATCACGTTGGCTCAAATTGCATAGAAAAATATAAAATAAACATTCAATAGCTTTAAATTTGAGATATTCTGTGAACAGGGGCCTAAGACAGACTTCTTTTCTTTTAAATTGGCCGCGAGGGACCGAAAGTGGACTTTTTGGGTGAAAAATACTCGGCCCACGGCCTGTTTTTCCCCTTCCAGCGGGCGCTCTCCCTACCCAAGCTGCAACCTGGGCCTGGGCCGGGAAAGTGGCTTTCGCGTGCAGCCCTCTTGGGCCAAATCTCGGTCCGGTCGACGCCGGCCGTCCGATCTAGGGCTGAAGCGATCGGCCGGCCAGCCGGCCAGATCGGGGTGAACAAAACCCCCCAGCCACCGCCGCCCGAGCAACCCTAACCCTAGGTCATTTGCTTCTCTTTCGAGCTGGTGCGGTCGCGCCGAGCGGCATCGGCGCCGCCGGTCGCCCTCGCGCCGCCGCGCCATCGCCGGCGTCCTCGCGCCGGCCGGCACGCCCTTCTTTTCTCTTCTCCCCCCACCATCTCAATCCTTTCCCTACCGCGCTAGCGAGAGAGAGAGAGCAGAGACGGCGACAATGGAGATGGTGGCGCCGCCGCGGGCCCCCTCGCCAGCGCGCGCGCTCGCCTTCGGGTGTACGCGCCGCCGTTGAGCGGCCTCACGGCTGCGCTCGACCTTTTCTGTTCCTCCTCGACCTGACACGGCGACGTCCCCGCGGCGGTCGACGTCGGCCACCTCGGAGTACGCACACCGGCGGTGGAGGCAGAGCGACAACCGCGCGGCGTCAACGATGACCGGCGGCAATGACGGAGGTTAGGGTTTCCCCCTCCCATCCATCTATTTTCTGTTCTGTTTGCTTTTGGTTTTCTTTTGGAGATCGAAACCCCTCATTTTCTCATTGGATTTTCAATCCCCGAACCAATCTAGAACCCTAGATGGCTCTGATACCATTGTTAGAGTTCTATTTGGGATCACCTAGATCTAGCATTGATCGGGGTCTCTATTTGCATGGATGAATGGCATTGCGGGTATGAGAACGGGATTAGGATTTAGGATATCGACCAGTGGAGCCGCTTGCAGAGGAGGATGATCCCGCCATCGTCGTCGTTGTTCTGCTTCGGTTGACGACGACGACGGTGGTCGGCGATGTCCCAGCGCATGGTCACGGTCGGTCGGAGTAGTCCGGCGAGGTGGCGGCGCGGCGATGGCGATCCCGTCACTGGCTGCGCCCTCTCTGGATCGGATTAGGGTTTGTGGGGTGGAGTGGTGGCGGCGGCGAACTTTGGAACGCGTACCGAGCCAGCCTCCACCCCTGTTTATATAGCGCAGGGTGACAGGGGCCCACCAGCCTACTTGGGCTGGACGCCCCCGATCAGGGCGCGATCAAGCCCTATTAGCCGTACGGCTAATAAGGCTGGAGATCAATCTAACACTAACATTTCCATGAAGGGTTACAACGAAGTAGTGTATTTTATTACTGTAACAATAACTGCACTGTGGCTGAAAATTTCTTTCCTAGAAATATGATTTTAAGTTAGAAAAAAAATCCATTTTACTCCACTGAACTAATTCATTGGATCACTTAACCCACTAAACTATTTTTTGGCTCATTTTATCACCCTAAACAATTGAAAATAGTTCAGTCCACTCCTAAATAACATTCTCATTTTTGTTATTGTTCAGACAAATTGTATTTTAATCTGAACTTTTGTGAGACATAGATGACACTATTATCGAGGTTTAAAAATCAATTTTTTCATGACAGTTTGCTTAATTTTTAGATATTGATGTTCAAATCAATCTTAGGTGCTTTCAACATTTATAGACAGTGTAAAAAGTTCTTTTAAAAATTGTGAGCGTAAGTTGTAATGCATCTGCCATCGTACGAAAATTTCAAAGCAAACTATGAAGTATATAGAGAGAAACAAAAATAGTGTTATGGAGTAAAGTGAACCATTTTTTATAGTTCCGGGGAAGTAAGATAAACTTTTCCCTAAACAGTTATTCTTTTTGTGATATGGTTTCATATTGATTAGTGTTCTTATCTCTGTTATCTTGGCATGTAAATCCCAATCAGGTGGCCTGCCAGGAGCTTACAAACAGCCGTCTTTTTTTGAAGTTACTAGAAGCTGTCCTCAAAACAGGAAATCGAATGAATGTCGGCACTTTCCGTGGTGAAGCTCAGGCCTTCAAGCTCGACACTCTCCTTAAGCTGTCTGATGTCAAAGGAACTGATGGAAAGACAACGCTATTGCATTTTGTCGTTCAAGAAATCATTCGTTCCGAAGGTGTCCGTGCTGAACGGGCTGCAAAGGAGCAGAACAGTAGTGTATCCAGCGTGAGCACAGATGATCAAACTGGTGACGATAACGAGCAAACTGAAGACGGTTACAAACAACTTGGACTGACGGTTGTGTCCAGCTTAGGAGATGAACTTCGAAACGTCAGGAAGGCAGCGATCCTCGACGCAGATCAGTTGACTATGTCGGTAGCGAGTCTTGGCCACAAGCTTGTGAAAACCAATGAGTTCTTGAACACGAGCATGAAAAGTTTGGACGAAGACAGTGGGTTTCACCACAAGCTTAAGCACTTCGTGGAGCAGTCTCAGGTCGATATTAGTTTCTTGCTGGAGGAAGAGAAGAAAATACGGTCGCTGGTTAAAACCAGTGTCGACTATTTCCATGGCAGTGCAGGAAAGGATGAGGGCCTCCGGTTATTTGTGGTAGTAAGAGATTTCCTTGCAATGCTGGACAAGGTGTGCAAGGAGGTGAAAGAAGCATCAAAAGTTGCTCCAAGTAAAGCAAAAGCCAAACAGCCATCCCAATCGCTGCAGTCATTCCGTGATCCACGGGTTAATCTTTTTCCAGCGATTCAGGACCGGAGGGTAGATAGCTCGAGCTCAAGTTCTGACGACGAAAGTTAGATCAACATTCCTTCCAAAGTATGTGTTACATTGCAGTTTCAGTGCGAGAAAATTCATGGGGAAAAATGTCACAGGTTGAGCAGAATCGAGCTGCTATCATTGGGGTGTTATCTGCTCCGACCCTGCATTCTTCACTTCGGATCCTATCAAGCAAAAGAGTTAAACAAAACTGAGACTGCATAGAATTGGAAGGGGATTGCTTACTCTCCTAGTAAAATTTGTCAGGGAATGGAAGAAAACTGACCTCCTAGTTCCATGTTAGGGCAGGGATAAGACTCTGATAGTCTGATACTGTAATTTTGTTTTTGTTACATAATTGTACAACCACAGAAAGGAAGATGTATAGATAGAAAGTGAGAAAGGAAGAAAAGGGCACCACATGAACTGTACTCTTTAGTTTCATTAGCTCCATGCAACTTTTGCTGTACTCTTTAGCTCCATTAGTTCAATGCAGCTTTCGTGAAGAGCAAACAGAAAATTTCACCTTTTAACGTGAAACATCTTGTATTCTATCATGCGTGAACTCTTCTAAGGCCCTGTTTAGTTGCCAAAAAATTTTTCTAAATTTTTGAATACCTAAATAGAACATTAAACATAAATAAAACGAAAAATTAATGGTACAGTTACGTGAGAAATCGTTAGATGAATCTTTTAAGCATAATTAGTCTATGATTAGTCATAAGTGCTATGGTAACCCATATGTACTAATGGTGGATTAATTAGGTCCAAAAGATTCATCTCGCGGTTTCTAGGTGAACCGTGAAATCGGTTTTTTTATTCGTGTTCAAAAATCTTGAAATCCATTTTTTTATTCGTGTCTAAAAGTTTTTTCCGACATCTGGTCAAACGTTTGATTTGATATCCAAAAAATTTCATTTCCCCAACTTAACACCCCCTAAATTGCTGTTTGCATGGAAAACAAATTCAGGATGAAGCGGTTGAACCTGAAACCAAATTTGCATCAACTCTGCATGGTTTCTTTTTCTGAATCTGAAACCAAATAGCTCAAAACTCTGAGAAGATCTCCTTACCCAGTCGCTCACTTTTCCTCCGTTCCTCTTCACTTGACCATTTTCATCTTCCCGCCTTGGCACTGTTTCAAATCACAAAATTTTTGCCAGTGCCCGCGCAAAGTTCAATTTTGTATACCAGAATCTCCTAAACCTGCACTAGATCCAAGAACAGCCACTTGAACTAGAAGCAGTGGTTCACGAAAACTAATACTCACTTGCAACTTTTTATCCCGAGCATCGCAGGGCATAAACCCTAAAAAATGAGGTATAGGATATTAGGGATTTGCCAATTGAACCCGAATATCATCCGAAAATGGATAGTTCACAATTCAGTGAAAATCCATTCAAATCATCGGAAAATCGAGAACATTGGAAAGATTTGAGAGAAAATCATCGAAAGGATGATACTTTTTTTATACTAGAACATAGCAACGAATACAGCAACCAATCCCCTGTCCATACAGAAGTCCACCTTAGTTTAGCATTGGTACAAGCACAATTAAGCATCTAATCATATCCTACTAGAGATCAACGCAACCACCTAGGCAACCTACAACACTACTACTACACAGAGCAGCATCCACATCCACCGCCGCCGGAAGCGGCGTGATCTAGTTGTCGTCGTCGCCGGCCGCGGCCTTGGCGCTGCCACCGGCCTTCTTGGGGAGGAGCAGGTTGTGGATGTTGGGCATGACTCCTCCGCTGGCGATGGTGACCGTGCCGAGCAGGCGGGACAGCTCCTCGTCGTTGCGGACGGCGAGCTGGATGTGGCGCGGCACTATGCGGGTCTTCTTGTTGTCCCTCGCGGCGTTCCCGGCGAGCTCAAGAACCTGCACGGTTGATACGAGTTCCAACGATTAGTCCAAAGTCCTCGATGATTCGAGAAAACAAGCCGAATCAAAACACTCCAAACCACCCCAATTCGAATCTCTGGAAGAATCCCCAAATCCCCCCCGCCCCCCCGGGAAACCCTAGAACCGTTCCCCAATTCCGCAACCCCCGCCCCCCCAAAATCGAACAGGCGCAGACCCGCCCCAATCACAAAACACCCAAAACCAAATCAACAACGGAAGAACCACAATTCACACACACACACCTCAGCGGCGAGGTACTCGAGCACGGCGGCGAGGTAGACGGGTGCGCCGGCACCGACCCTCTCGGCGTACTTGCCGGCCTTCAGGAACCGAGCGATCCTGCCGACGGGGAACTGCAGCCCGGCCTTGGAGCTCCGCGACATGGCCTTCTTGGCGGCGCCCGAGCCGATCGCCTTCCCTCTCCCGGCCATGGCTGTCCCCCGCGCGCGAGGCTGAAGGTGCACGGAATAATCCGCGGGCGAGGCGAGGCTGAGGCGACGACGACGCGAGGAGAAAGTGTGGCGGCGCAGCGAGCGAGCGAGCGAGAGGGATACGGCTGGGTGGTTGGGTTGGTTGGGGGAGGGGATTATATAGGAGGGCGCAGCCAATCAGGGGAGAGTACGCGGATCGGTGACGTGGCGGGGCGGATCGATCCATCGTGGCCGTCGGATCCGGGGGGAGCCGTGGAGCGGTTGGGTTTTTGGTGTTTGCCGCGCACAGCGTTTCGGCGGTGGGCCCGCACCCCCAGGCCGTGTGGATTGTGGGCCCTCTTCTTTTCCTGGGCCTGTGGGCTGCGGGGGGGTCGTGGAAATGCGTTTGCTGGAAGTCAACCTTGATGTTTTAAATTTTCATCGTCAACTAGTCGAATTTTGGCTGAGAATTGCAAAAGAAGTCAAAATGGTATACCAGTAAACTAGTGCTGGTTTCTCTAATATTCTCGGGAAAAGTGGAAGGATTATCTAGCCCACTGTGATAGATAGCTTTGCATATAAACAAATGATTTTTTTGAAGTATAAACAAATGATTTAACTACGACAAACTTAAAATTTAGTTTAGAAAAAATAAACGAGGACCTTTTGTATAACATATTTCTACGAAATCTTGTTGTTTAGAAACTTCAAGTGCTTATTCGGTTCACAAGAGTTCTAAATCTTGGAAATAGAAAATAATAGGAATACGAAAGGAATACATGTGTAAGCCTATAGGATTGAAAAACATAGAAATTTTCCAGCATTATAAAAATAAGGTTGGAGTAGATTCTTTTTTTCATGTGTTTTGCCCCCAATAGTAGAGAGATAAGAAATTTTTTCCTATAGTTTTTCTTAGGTGCATTCCTTTGAAACTAATGTTGTTACGGTATGCGTTTCATAGGATTTTACATTCCTACACTTTTCTTTTGCAAATCTTTTAAAACAAATAACCCTAAAATTGTAGCCTAAAGTTCCTAAAATCCGTAAAATGGAGACTAAAGGCAGCCTCAATAGTAGAAACCAACACGTTGTCATAGTATAAAAAATCATATATAGAGATCATTTTTCACAATGGAGATGTCTTTGAGTAATAATGGTTTTCTCTTTCTCTCTTAACGCTGTATATTCCACCAATGTTGAGCATGATATATGTCTCTTAGAAACTAGTGATTTCTTTCCAATGATGAATTTATGGTTTCTTGGTGCATTGGGTGAAGAGAAGACTTGGTTGCTTCATGAGAAAACCATTTCTAAGTTTTTCCCTCTCTTTCTTCATTAATTATGTTATCATGTCATCATTTTGCTTACGTGATAAACTATTTAATGAGAATAAAAACCACCATTAATGTAGCATTGGGACTCCCTAAGGCTATTCTTAATGTAAGTTTCATGGACACATTACTTAGAGTAACATGTTATCTAAAAAATTTAAAACTAGGATAAAACATCTCTCTCAATGCATAGTTTCATCTATTGGTGTTTCTTAGGTTACATGCAAGACACAAGTTATCTAGCGTAACAGTGATAGAAAGTTTTTATCTCCATAAAACTCATTTCATCTCTCTTCATTAATATTTTATCATATTATTAAAAATATCTATATAATACTTTATTTATTACCTATAAAATTTCAATAAGATTGGCCTAACAGGTCCTGCCCAATGGAGATTGAGCGCTGAAATTAGTTCGTGCGCTCAGCTTGACTGAGATTACGAGATGGCCCATCGCCATTCGTCAACATCCGGAACTCCAGATTTGCGAGTTGGAAGGCACCTGGAGAGTGGAGGGGCAGGGCAGGTGTCGTGCATTCGTAGCCTGAGCCGTCGTTTTGTACGAGCCGTCGGTCTACTCGATAATGACGCCAGCGTATACTACCTCTGGCCCATAATACCATCCTCAGTATAAGTTAGTTTAAAACTAGAATAAAATATCACTCTCTTAATGCATTGTTTAATTTATTATTGTTTCCTAGGTTACATGCAAGACATAAGTTGTCTAAATAACAATGCATATAAGGTTTCATCTGCATGAAACTTATTCCATCTCTCTATTCATTAATACATTGCCACATCATAAAAATGTCTACGTGGCACCATATTTATTATCCATATAACTCTATTTTTCAGTTTTCTGATACAATGTTTTAACGCTTCGTCTTATTTAAAATATTTTTGTGATTAATATTTTTATTGTTACTAAATGAAAAATATTAATAATATTTTATGCGTGACTAATTTAAAGTTTTTTATAAATTTTTCAAATAAGACGAATGATCAAATATTGGGCACATAAAAACGAAAAATGAAGTTATTATAGGACGGAGGTAGTAGCTCATTTTTCTTTAGCGGAATTTAAGTATGCGGTGACTATAACATTTCTATATGTGTTGATATTTTTTTTTGATAAAACAAAAAAAATGTTATGAATCCATTGCAAAACTGTGTGTTTCTGTGTCTATTTCAAAATACCCTGAAGATAATAGAAGAGCAGGTTCGAAATCCAACAATAATGTTTTCATGAAAAAATGTTGTAAAACAAAGAAGGGATCAAGGGTAATGCACACTGATAAATAGCTAAAAAAATAGTGGTCATTCAAAAAGTAGGGGGAGATGTGCAAGAAGACAAATGAATTCGTTGCAACACTTTACAATCCATGCATGGTTTTAGTGTCCTATTGTTTGCCTGGTTGATAGAGGGAGTGCTTAGAGGATTGGAGCTAGGATTACGGTGTCATTTCAGTTGAGAGAATTATACTCATAAGTAATGCATTTGGGCATAGTTGTGGATGCTGGGAGGAGTAAATGCAAGTGATGTAACGTGTATCACCCGAAGAAATGTGAGCTAAACAAATTGAATCCAATAATCATAATAAATTGACTTTGGTGATCTAGAAAGCTGAACTTCAATATAACGGAGAAAAATAATTTAGGTGACGTGGAAGCACCACATAAGAGAAAAATACTAATAATTATAGTTAGTGGGGATGAACTCTATAGATATATAGGACACGATGAAAGAAACGATGTGTTTAAGGGAGTTTCTCAACTTCTGGCTTCTTATTCATATTTCGTAACTATTGTTACAAATTATCATAGTGTGGAAAGAGAGAAGCTCCAACACAGATTCTGCAGTGGCTAGAAACTTCCCAAACAGGACAAAGGTGTAAATGTGTGTTATACTTAAATGGGCTTTCTCCTAACGACATATGACCTACTACCCGTTTCATAATGTAAGATATTTGACTTTTTAGTTGCAATATTTAACCATTCGTCTTATTTAAATTTTTAGTATAAATATAAAAAATGACAAGTTCTGTTTAAAGTTCTTTTGATAATAAAGTAAGTCACAAACAAAATAAATGATATTTCTATAATTTTTGAATAAGACAAATGATCAAACATTGCAGGCAAAAAAATCAAACATATTACATTATGAAACGGAGGGAGTAACATATATTTTGAATTAAGGATGTTTATAGATTTTGGAAGTTGGAAGATATTAGACTCCTTTTAAAACACGTGGTAGGAAAAACACATGAACTAAAGTGACATTTTTCTAATCCTAACAAAGAAAAACGATCCCTTAGGGAACAAATAAAACAAAGCAAAAAACTGTTTTCAAGAGGCCTCTTGATTTCCTACGAAATTGAGCCATTGGAACACAATCATCCGGAAAATTTTCTATCATTTCCTATAAATCAAAGGGCTCAAAAAAAATTCTTACTAGAAAGTTGAATTGTAAACAATTCATATACCAATCCCCCATTTCAATCAAAGGGCCTGATAATATGGATTTTGCAGTAGTGCAGTACAGAGTATGGACAGGGTGTTATGCCTAGTTGCTTTAGAGCAATATCAATAGTATAGCTAACTACTGGTACTATTAATTAACACACCATCTATAGCCGGTCTAACAGCTGATTTATATTATAGTTGACGTAGATTCACATTACGATATTAGGACATGGCACACCTCTCTCACACACTGGCTACGCTACAGAGATATATAGCATGTCTTTCTTCTCTCATCCCCCATACACACCCACATAAGTAGAAATTTGATCCGTTGATTCTTATTGCCCCCTTAAATCACCCATTGCACTTGCTTTTAGTTACTTAGGTTGTGTTCGATAATCCACCTTCCTAACTTCTACCTCCTTATTTTTCGTGTGTACGTATTTTAAATAACTAAATAATATATATTTTCTAAAAAAATACTTAAAATATATAAATTCTAAATTTTTAATTAACATTAGTTAATCATACTTAGTTCACACGTTTTCCCTGCCAACGGAGGACCTCTCCTCCCGAATAGAGCCTCAGGCCTCCTATGAAACACAGGGATTTTGAAGGATTTTTACGAGTCAATTCGATTCAGGTGAAATTCGTGCGTTACGATGGAGCTCTGGTAGGGTTTGTTCAAACGTATTAGGCCGATTTTTAGCCCATGTATGTCGGAGTAGACCGACCGATTGGCATAATTTCCACTGAAAAAGAACAAACATCCTCCACGCCAAGGACATCGATGGCTCGTTTCCACGTACGGCACGACGCATCAAACCGCGTCGGCCGGATGAAGCGATCCATCTCGAACGACAAAGCTGAACAATCTTGCCGGTGACATTATCGTCTTTTGATCTTGTCGACGCAACTTTTAAGTAACCCGACAGTACCGAAACCAACCTCCGCTCTGCATTTCCTAATTCCTACAAGATCTTCTTGACACTGCAAGCAGACTGACTGACGTACGCTTGCATGCACACTAATACGACTTTTACATGCTCTAATCACTAATTTGCGCCATTTGATTGTTCCAAACTTCCAATCACCCTACACGCATCCAGCAAAATCACATCCTTCCTCTGCAGCACGGAAGGAAGAGAGAGAGAGAGAGAGAGAGATTTTGCAAATCACAAACGCTAATCAACGGAAGCATGTGTGGATCTAGTTAGCGCAGGAGAAATCCATCCAAGCATGGATGGGTCACCGGGCCTCCTCCCGCTTGGCGGCGTTGGCGGAGACGTAGTAGACGAGGCAGAAGAGCGCGTGGACGAAGCAGAGGACGCCGCCGATGGAGAGGAAGCGGTGGCGCGGCAGCCCGCACTCCGCCGCCTTCCTCTTCGCGTTGGGCAGCGCCCCCAGGATCAGCAGCGCCAACCCCACCACCACCACGATCCTGATTCCAACCCAACCAAAATCAAATCAGGCGGGGAAACAAATCTTCATTTTTATGCGTTTCTTTCTTTTTTGGGGAGCAAATCCATCAAATTAATTAACACCCGCACGCACGCATGGAGAGTGGGAAAAAAGGTGGCGTAGGCGTACCACGAGATGACGAGCGCGAAGGACGCCATCTTCCGGTTGGGCGTTGGCCGCCGGTCGCCGGAGCACGCGCACGAGCACCCGCCGGCGGCGTTCGCGACGGCTTGCGACGCCGCCAGCACGGCGGCCGCCGCGACGCCGAGCTCGTACGCCTGCCGGACCGGCTGCCTGCACTCGATGAACAGTATCCTCAGCCGCCTCCCCTGCAATAGCCCCCACTACCATCAACAAATACCTTGGATCTCCATCCTGAGCTGCCAGCTGCTTCTCACGGCTTTTACACGTACCTGGTGCTGCGCTCTCTCCGCGTGGATGCCGAGGACGCCGGCGACGACGTCCATGGCGATGATCAGGAGGCAGACCACCACGGCCTCGACTCTCGCCATGGCCGTGATCCGTCGGTCGATCGATCGAGCTCCTTCGCTAGCTTACCTGGGCCTTGTCACGGAGGTGAGAGTGGCGATGCGGTGTCGGCACAGCTCGCTGCTTTTCACGTCCTTTTTTTGTTCGGCTCTGCTTTGTTTCGTCTTTGGTTTTCTTTACTGAATCATTCCGCCTCACGAGGACGACAGGAAAAGCTAGCAGCAGCGACGCATATGCTTGGGGCTTATCAAGGAAAATTGGTTGTTTAGTGGCAACGCCAGATGCCGTGGTTCGGCGACTTCCTTTTATACGATTCAAATCCTTAAAATGTTCTATTTAATTGTTTGAAACAAAAGGATTTGAGCTTTCCAAATTATACGAGGATGTGTTTGGTTCATGGTCTAGACCATCTATGTCCTGAGTGATATGACTATCTATTTTTTGTTTGCTTAGATGGGTGAGATTAATCATTTGTTTGTTTGGTTAGACGAATGAGAGATGGATATAGTGATCAGTTTTTTGTTACGATGAATCGATATGTAGTATGGTCTTATTTGGTGAGAATACCCTCTAAACTCACCTAGGCAGATCACCATTACAACAGCTGTATATTGAAAATATTCAGACAAAACAATTTTTAAGACACAACTGCACAATTTCTAGACTAGCCCATGACAATTTTTTAGATTCTAAAATATCTTCATACTAAAAATATTCTAACATATAAGCAAATTGTGCATTGATAAAAACAAAAGAAGGCTAACACAGAAGCTCATCACCTTAAACCATTACACCCATTAGTCAACGTTTAAGTGCAAAAGAAAACACCATAATCTCATAGTACTGGTTACGAGACACATAATTAAAGTATTGATACAAAAGGTGGCTAGCACAAGTCTCTCACCAACCTCCATTACACACCACAGTTCATTCATAAAATGTGGTGGCAATATATTTGGCAACCCAAGTAAACTTGTGAGTAAAGGGAAGTGTAACAAATACTCTTGCAGTTGAAGGATTGTCAACCAAATGTGTATGGTACTGAGCAAGATGGGCCTCCTCTAAACCTAGAATGTCGTGAACACTGTCAAACAAGTTTTCTGGTAGCTCATTGTTACCTTTTCCAGCCTTCTCTATTACTCCTGCAAGCCTCTCACCAACAATTCTAAATGCAGCTATAATGTCATCCTCTTTTTGGGCAGAAGAGGAAATCTTGGCTTTCTTCGGTTTAGATGCTGCTAAATATGAAACACCGTTCTCCTCCTTTGGGGTAGCAACACCACCTGAGTTTTTGTTTGCAGCTACACTCTCAGGATCATTATCATCATCTTCTTTATCAATTGGAATTGGCTCAGTGGCGAGAGGATCATTTGAACCTTTTGCATATTTTCCGATAGCCAAGCTATTTCCAAATATGGCAAGCATTCTTTCCATAATGTGTAATGTGCCCCTTGCATCCCTCTACGACCGACTACAGGACCTAGCCTAACCGCTACCCACCACGCCCTCTCCAGCCGACGCTCCACCGATCGTCACCCCTGCACCCCTCTGGCTAACACCACCTGGCTCGTCGTCCCTGCACCCTCTCCGGCCGATGACGCTCCTCCGCCACCCTCAGCAGATCCACCAGATTTGAGCACGCTGCTCCCTGCGCCCTCTACACTACACCACCAGAGGTCGCCGTCCTCTACTAGAGAGCACCGCCCGCCGCTGGAGACCGCCACCCGCCACCGAGTTCACAGGGGTTAGGGTTCTAAGGAGGTGAGAATGAAGAAGGTGGGAAAAAAAGGTGAGGAGGTGACAGAAAGCGAGAAGGATATAAAGGAGAGGTGTCCGCCCATTTCGCCCGGACCTGGATACCCAACATCTAGAATATTCTCTAGGTGGTGACCAAATCCTATCCCTGTCCTCTAGCCAAACAACCCCCAAAAGTAGCGGCTATGTCCTATCCACCCAAATCCCACCAACTAAACACATCGCATGTATGGTTTAAAGAAGGAGAAATTTGCAACCGTGCATTATAATTTTGTAAAGTTTGAGATACGTCATCGGTATTTCAATGACATGTGGGGCACACATGAATCAATGACATATGGGTCAGGATAATATATCTCTAATTTAGTAAAATTATAATGGCAGCCCTGTAATTTTTCCTTAAAGTGAAGAAATGTTAGCAACATAGCCTTTTGGAAATTTTCCTTTAAATATTTTTTTCTTGTCCAATTGATCGTCCCTGCAACTTTTATGATCATTTGTTTTATACATCCCTGATCTTCTATGATCATTTATTTTATACTTGCATTTTATGTTAAGCTCCTATATTTTTTTATTTATCTTTTTCTCAATCCGGTGTTTTTATATGATCCATAAAACAAAGAAAAAACATAGCAATTTCTAGAGGATATATATTATATATATGGGAAACAATCATATTAAACAAAGTGATTGATTCCTACCAAATCTTTTGAGATCTCATTCGAAAAAAGTTTCTTTTATGGGATGTATGTAAGATTCACGATTCCTTTTAATTTGCTACCGTTCATCCCATCGGATCCCAGGAACAGCTCAAATAAGTTTGAGAGGAATGCTATAGCACCACATAAAACACAGAAAAATCCATAGAAGTCCACACATCCATTTGGACCTTTTTCATCTGTTTTCTAATCCCCTATTTCTCTGTGCAATCCTATTTTATTTCTATGTTTCAAATGAGCCCTGAAAATCCTATAAAATATGTTATTCTAGAGAATTTTAGTAGAAAAAACGAGCCTATTTGGTCCAAAGGGTTTTCCATGGTAATAGAGGAAAAATGTATAAATGTCGTAGAATGCATCTACAAAACAAGGGATTGAATTTTCTCAATTAATGAGTTGAATAAAGATGGAGTGGATTTTGTTTATATTCCTACGGAACCAATACACTTTGGAGGTTCGACTTATGTATCCTCCAAACCAAAGAATGGCTAGGCATGATGTCTCGTCTCATGTTTTCTTCTTACCATGACCCGAGTTCATGCAGTTGACACTACGTGTCCTCGTACCATTGTCTAAACTTTCATGTATTTTGAAATCCCATAGGATACCAATGTGAAGGCATTCCATTAGTACATTTTCCATATTCATGTGTTTTGAAAATTTCTATGTTTAAAAGGAACTTTTCATAACTTGCATTATTATATAAGGAATTTCCTGAACCTGTTGTTGAAAAAAGTTTCTGAATTCAGATTAAGCCCGTTTAGTAACATAGTAGGAAAATAAAACGCATGACTGAAATGCATGACCAATAAAATACAGAAAGAAAATACGATAATACTAATGGATTGGCAAACAAATCAGGCACACATATACTCCCTCCAGGTAATCACAACACACGAATTCGAAGGAAAAGTCTTCAAATTTTCCTGCAACTCTGACGGGCCTAAATTGGCCCGGCCCACATACGTCACGGCCCAACAAACCACGCGACGACGAATCCACCGGAACGCTCGCAATTCCCAGCCCTCACCAAAACCTCCCCGAGCAACCGGCCGCCGCCGCCGCCGCCCGTCGTAGGAGGAGGAGGAGGAGGAGGCGGGGGAGGAAGATGTCGTTCCGCGCGCGGGAGATGTACAAGAAGGTGGTGCGCCGTGTGGGCGGCGAGGGGAAGCTGCCGGCGGAGCTGATGGAGTCGGTGAAGAACATGCTGCCCGACAGCAAGGTCGTCATGGGCAGGGCCAAGCGCGGCATCTACGCCGGCCGCCACATCCAGTTCGGCAACAAGGTCTCCGAGGACGGCGGGAACAAGTAAGTCGTCCCCCCCATTCGGCCGTGTAACCTTCTTTTTCTCTCTCTTTCCCGTCGGATCTATGCGAGTGGAGATGGTAAGGTTCTCAGTTGTTCGTGGAATGGGATAAATCTGTATGATGCAATTAGGTGCTTTGAACCCCGATTTGATTTGGTGGTTTGGATTGGACAGTTGGGGGGTGATCTAGGAGAGAAAGGTTGCATTTCTCAAATTATCGGTGCTTTCTTTTCCACTATTTTGGATTGTTTGCATGTGTAATTGGTCTGCTCTTGGTAACCTACTTGAGCATTGGATGAGTTGAGGATCGAATTGGGTTATTTTGGGTTTATCATCCATTTTTTTATTGGGCTTATAATTTTTAACCTCGATTTATAGAGCTTTCAATGATCAATCATACGAAAAAAATGCTACTTTTCTTTAAAAATTATGTGCAAATTGTTATATTACGAAAATAGAAAAAAATAGTTTTCTCCGTGTAAATGCTTGACTAGTATGTGCTTGCTTGCTTCATCCATTCACTATGCTATTTTGGTTCTTTGATGATAATTCAAAGCCTCAACTATCAGTTGCCTTGAGAACGAGGAATTGACAATCCACAGAATCTTGCAAGAGTTCATAACCCATCACCACCTCACCTTGTCAAGCTGTCAGCATGGTGTCATGAGTCATAATCCATATATGGAACCTCAAGATAACGTGAACCTGCTTAGTTAGTGATGCTTCTAACCTCTAGGTTTGTTTCTTCCATCCTTATAGCACAGTTTTAGTAATTGGAGCTGCATTCTGGATCTTCTTAAGAATGTGTTGTTCTTATGCTGTGAATTTGCGATTGTGCATTTGGCCAACTGGCACACAAAAAAACCTCTGAAACTTATGTATTATAAACACATACTGTTAAACTTCCATGGGGCATGAGCCTTTCATAAATTTCTTTGTATTGATCCCCTCCTCTTAAAATATGGCACTTGTGGCTGTAGTGCTTTTTTTGAGAACTTATCCTTTTTGGTTTGTTCAGGTCAAGGCGAACATGGAAACCAAATGTTCAGGAGAAGCGTCTTTTTAGCTATATCCATGACCGGCACATTAAAGTCAAGGTAACCACACATGCGCTTCGGTGCATTGACAAAGCTGGTGGGATAGATGAATACCTCCTGAAGACACCTTACAACAAAATGGATACTGAGATGGGGATTGTCTGGAAGGCAAAGATTGAGAAGATGTATTCACAGCTAGCTCAAATGGAGGTTGGCTTCTTCCCTCCTGAGGAAGAGGCTAAGATTGAACAAGGTTTTGAGGAGGTTAGAGCTGCCAAGAGAGAACACCGTAGGGAAGCAAGAAAAGCTTTGGCTAAACAGACTCAACTAGAAGCAGGTAACGCTGGTCCTGAGCAAACAGCTGGAGCTTCTTCTGATGTTGCAGTGAAGTCTTAGTCTGGACATGTCTGCTCGTCGTCATTGGTAAAATTGATTATATACCCTTCTTTTCATGAATCAGTGTCATCCATGTGCAATACCTTGAGATTTTATTTATCTTTCCAACATGTCACTTTTAAAAAATCAACTTCTTTTATTATAGTGTTGGCGGTAATTGCTAATGCAAAGTTCCACTTTTTATGCCTGAAGGTTTGAAATGTGATGTACAGATATGTTAATTTATCTTTAGTTTACTTCATTTCTGATCAATGTGAAACCTCTCCATGACTCCATAGTTCATATTATGGCAAACCACGATATCATTTTGGACATCATCTAAGGTGTTACCTTTGTTTGTGACGTCAAATTAGTTAAGGGCAAAAGTTGGCCTGCACAACAACTTTCTTAGCTAAATACCATATACTTTTATGCATGTTAGATTTATTGTACTGTTTTAACTGGATATAGTTCTGTGATACTCCTTGACAACAAATACATGCTGCAGTTATATAACTCAACTTATTTATACTCAGAGTGTGCCAATAAACATATACTCCCTCCGTTACAAAATATATTTAGCGCAAAACCACCTAAAAATGCTAAACAACCTAAAAATGCTTATATTTTGGAATGGGGGTAGTACTCTGTTTGTTGTTAGGCTAATTTTTAGGCAAAACCACAAGGCTTAAATTTTTTTAGCACATGCATGCAGGGGGCTTTTGTTGTCCAAAGTTACAAGTTGGAAGTTGGCATAATCTTGCAGGTGAAAAGGAGAAACATTGAGTGCCGCTGAACAAATAATGGAACATTTTTATTTCATATAAAGCAGGGCGCATATCCTGAAAGTCAGTTAATCTCTTTTTGCTGGGAGCAGCAGTGTATTGTAAGCTGAAGTCTAATACTTGTCTATCAGCATGTTGGTGTTGTAAGAAGCTGCATATTAACTGGAAATTTTGTACAATTACTGAATACTCTAGCGTCAGAGTTCAGATAATTTTCTTGTAGAATTTTGCATCTTCTGCTACTGCCCATTCAAGTTGAATATTGAAATAATCTATGCCTGACTTGACACATAGTAATATTCAAAATTCTTGTAAAAAATACACCGTTTAACAATTCGGGAATCGTGCGCATGAAAAACGAGGGGATAAGTTAAGAGGGGGCCACGGACGCAGCCATATGTCTGTTACGTTGTTGCCGACCCATGCTAATTATAATCTGTGAACCAAGCAAAATGCTTTACTAGTTACAGATGGAAGCATCCCAAAGGTTGAATAAATTGTTAGTTTGGGCCAACGATGTGCACATGCAACTATGCAAGTGCTGCTGGGCTCACAAGTCACGATGCCTCGAAGAAATACTTTCTTTTGTTTGACAGAATTTCCTTTCTAAACTTTGATGTGTTGTGATGCTTCTGACTATAAACGATTGTGAGATAATTTTGTTGATAATTGCACCTGCTTGAAGTTTTAGCTGTGAACAACTCAAGATTTGAGGCATACGTAAGTGTTTTTGCTGATACAATATCAACATGGAGGATACATCGCCGGGTTCCATATGAACAAACATAAAAAACACCGAAACTCCATGGCTATTACGCCGATCCCTCTAGCCTAGCTTGGCGAGGACATCGCCAAGAACAGATTTGGTCTCCGTGTAGTACTTCTCCGCTTCTGCGGGGCTCTTGATCTTGGCCGCGTGGTCAAGCTGCAAACAAAAAGAGAGAGAGAGAGATCAAACTCATTTTATTTCTGTCAACGAGCAATTAATTGTAATTTCTGAAGAAAATTCTTCAGAAAAAAATAAGAAAAAACTATCAGAAAGTTGCAATGGGTAGTTATGCCACGTTTGGCTCCCCCGCTACTAGATTTCCTCGTTTTTCACACACACGCTCTATAAATGGCTAAAAAGTATATTTGTTGTGAAATTTTTCTATAGGAAAATTATTTTTAAAAATCATATTAATCTATTTTACAATTTTTTATAATTAAAAATTAATTAATCATTTACTTATCTACTTATCTATTACTATGTTTTTCGTGCCGATATCTAAACCTCCCGCTCCTCGTGCTGAACGCGGCCTTAGTTAGTTGCATACCCCGTCGATGGTGGCGAAGAGCTTGCCGGTGAGGTCCTTGAGGTCCTTCTTCTCGTCCTTGGGCTTGGAGGAGATGATGGTTTTGAGGTCATAGCGCAGGTAGGAAGCCTTGAGGCGGAGGTCGTCCCTGACGTACGGCCACTGCTTCTTGTCGATGAGCGGCTTGAGGTTGATGATGTCCTTGGCCGACTCCTTCGCCCTCGCCGCCGCCTCCGCCGGCGGCAGCGGCTGCAGGTAGAACCTCTCCTTCAGCGGCAGCTCCACGTCCCTCGCCTGGTCCGAGTTCAGCGTCCCGGCTACGCACGTACGTAACAACGCACGTCAGGAAATCGATCGAGCAAATTTTACTGAACTGAATTGATGAAAATTCTGACGAATACTCACGAAGTCCACCGGACGGCGGCGGCGGCGGGCCGACCTTGATGGACTTGGCCGGCTCGGCGAGCGCCGCCTGCGCGAGCGCCGCCCCGCCGACGGCGACGCCGGTGGCCACGAGGCCGAGCACCGCGCGGCGGCCGGTCTGGATGACGTCGCCGCCCTCGGCAGCCGAGGCCCTGACGACGACGGCGCCGGCGGCGATCCTGCCGGAGGACCTGCCGGCGCGCCCCCTGCTCGCCGCGCCGGCCGGCAGCACGCCCTGCGACAGCCCGGTCATGGACGCCATTGCCTGTGCCATGTTCTCAAGCCTCTGGACCTCGCCGGAGTGTCGCTTCACTTCAGCTGGTCTCGTTCTCGAGGTGGCGGTCGCGGGTGGCCAAAAAAATATACTTATCTGACCGGAGGACGACGTGCTAGGTGCCCCCTTGCAACCTTATCTGACTGGATAAGTTGCGGGCCAGTGGGCAAGCGCCACGTGGACCGGGCGAGCGTTTTGCATCGGATCGCGCCGCCGCGGCCAGTGGGGAGGCGACGCGTGTCCGGAAGCGCCACTGTCCTGGCTCTCCGTCGATGTGGATCGGCGGCGGCAAAAGGGGTGGTTTCATCTCGGCTCTGCGCCGTGCGAATGTGACGACGGACATGTTCTTCCTTCGGATAAGTAATCGGTGCGAAAACGTAATAATAGATTATTATATGATTACTTAATTATTAGTTATAAAAACCTTAAAATTTTATTGATATGATTTTTAAATTAACTTTTTCATAGAAATTTTTTCCAAAATTTACACCGTTTAGCTGTCCGGAAAACGTGCGTACAGAAAATAAACATGGGTTAGAAAGTATGGTGATTGGTGAGCGGGTTTGTAAAACCGCGGTAATCACCGGGATAATGGTTGGTATGGCGTGCTCCGTCGGGAGATGATAGCGGTAGGGTATGGTTTGAGTTGCTAAACTTTGTTCAAATTCAAATGAATTGAAAATTCTTGTAAAGAATCATCAATGATAGTGATATATGTATAGAGTTGTTCGGTGAAAGGAAAATTTAACTACGATTAAGGTCCAAAATATTGTTAGCACGAGAAAAGTAAAAAGAAATTAAAGAAGAGCACTATTCATCATGGTCCATAAAGACCCAACTAATTTTGAGGGATAAAATTTATCAATCTATTAGTGTATTATGGTGTATTTACTATTCATCATGGTCCAAGAAGAGTGGAGGAAGAAGAGGGGACTTGAGGAAGAAAAATGTAACTAGCCCTCAGCCTTCGGATCGTAGATCCGCCACTTGGCTTAGGAGTATAATTACTTTATTATGAATTTATATATTTGCTACAGCGGAAGGGTCACTACGTAGTACGTATTGCCATGAATGTATATGTAATTGTCCTCGAGTTCAAAGTTCGATGTTTATTGCGACAATATAGGTCTGTGCATCTCGGTGAAGGTATATATTAGTATCCAAATAAATTTAAGTAAAATTAAAATATTTATAATCTGAAGAAAGGCAATACTATTTATATACTTATAGAAATGTTGATCGTCAAAGTGTGATATGAGACACCTCATCCAACTATAAGTTCTACGTCCCATGCAACTTTTTGATACGGTATCTCATAACTACATATTTAATATCAAATTTATCTCAGCACTACATATTTATGATAGAGTTATCACAAATTACATATTTAATAGGGAGTGATTGGTTGCTCTTTTTTTTTTTGAAAATCAACAAGCAACATATTTACAAACAAAAAATAATTTATAAATAAAACTTTTATACATATATTCTTCACGATGTAAAAGTCAATGTTGAAAAATAAATTTCGGTGAAAACCACCAAAAACAACTTTAAATTTAACATTAAAAATTTAAATTTTAGCCTATAAGCATAAGTATAAGTAAAAAGATGATCGTGATAAAGTTCAAAACCTACAAGTTTAGCTCCAATTAAAACATAAAACTACAATTACAATGTTTACGACTTCACTACGGAAGCGTTGCTATGGATGTAAGCCCACCATAAAATCCGTACTTAAGTGATAAATTTTTTTTATTAAATTTTATCGACATTAAGTATGTAATTTTTGGCTAAATTAGATGCTAAGTATGTGTCTTTATGATGCACCACTTTAAATTTAGAATTTTATCATTTTTTTGTCAAAATACATAGTTTTATATTCTCTCCATATTTTAATAAACGACGACATTGATTTTTGACATAGTTTTGATCATTTGTCTTTCCAAACACTTCATGCATATATACGAAAACACAAGTTCTAGTTTAAATATATTTAATAATAAATCAAATAACAACAAAATAAATCATAATTATGTTAGTTTTTAAGTAAGATGAATAGTTAAACGACTACGAAAATGTCAAAAACGCCATGTGTTAAAATACGCAGGGAGTAAAATGTATACGGAAAAACAACCGATCATTCGTCAAATTTTATTCTCTTGAGAGTTGGCCTCTGTCTGACGAATACAGATCAGGGCCAAATGTTCAGCATCAATGTCTCACCCCCAATTGGAAGAAGTACGTACATACTTCGGAGTACACAGTTATGCCACGTTGTATTCCCGTTCCGAATCGGACTCTGCGTTCATCTTCAGAAATGAGATTCGTAATCGGAGCCCGATCGAGCCTGGGCACCGCTATAAAATGCACGGACACAGCACCGCAGCACAGCACGAATCGAAGCAAAGAAGCACGAACACAAAGCACCAAGCCGCGGCAAGAAGAAGGCGAAGCGAGCTAGCTGCTTGGGCTGTTCGAGCTTCGATAGCTAGGTAGACGAAGGTTCACGAAGCAAGAAGGAAAAGCGAGCTAGTCATGGGGGCCGCTCTGAGCGCTCTCGGCACCGGGAGGGTGGGGCCGCTGGCCCGGACGGCGCTGACGGTCGTCGTGCTGCTGCTCCTCCTGCCTACGCACGCCCTCGCCGCGGCCGTCGCGGCGGACACCTCCTCCGCCACGCTGGTCGAGACGCTGCCGCTGCCCACGTCGCTGGTCGGCCCGGAGAGCGTCGCGTTCAACGAGTACGGCGAAGGCCCCTACACCGGCGTCTCCGACGGCCGCATCCTTCGCTACGACGGCGCCGACCGCGGCTGGGCGACCTACTCCACCGCCCCGGGATACAATGTCGCCAGGTGCATGGCGCCCAAGCTCCGCCCCGGGGAGTTCACCGAGAGCGTGTGCGGCCGCCCGCTCGGCCTGCAGTTCCACAACACCTCCGGCAACCTCTACATCGCCGACGCGTACAAGGGGCTCATGCGCGTCGGGCCGCGCGGCGGCGAGGCCACCGTGCTCGCCACGGAGGCCGACGGCGTGCCGTTCCGCTTCACCAACGGGGTCGACGTCGACCAGGTCACCAGCGAGGTCTACTTCACGGACAGCAGCACGCGCTTCCCGCGATCGCAGAACGAGAGGGTCACGACCACCGGAGACTCGACGGGCCGCCTGATGAAGTACGACCCGACGACAGGCCACACCGCCGTGCTCGACTCCGGCATGCCGTACCCCAACGGCGTCTCCCTCAGTGCCGACAGGTCGCACCTCGTGGTGGCGCTGACCGGGCCGTGCAAATTGGTGAGGCACTGGATCAAGGGAGCCAAGGCCGGCACGTCGGAGCCTTTCGCCGAGCTGCCAGGCTACCCGGACAACGTGAGGGCTGACGGGAAGGGAGGGTATTGGGTTGCACTGAACCGTGAGAAGTCGGAGTCGCCGTATGGCTCGGAGGACCACGTCATCGCAGTGCGGGTCAGCCGGAGCGGGAAGGTTGTGGAGAAGCTGAGGGGTCCCAAGAACGTCCGACCGTCGGAGGTGATCGAGAGGGACGGCGGCAAGCTCTACCTGGGTTCAGTGGAACTCAACCGTGTTTCCATTGTTAAGGCTACCAGTTAGTTTGTTGTTCAGACGGAGTACCAGTTAGCTTATTTCCTTGGCTTTTGTTCAGTGCGCTTGTTTTCTTTAATTTGTTTTAGACGCAAGTATTTTCGGCTGAACCAGTGAACTACGGATGTAAAAAAAATGCACTTTATATGTCCTTGGAATATATCAGTATGCTGTAGCATAATTACCACGATTTGTGAATTGTGATAAGAGGCTGAAAACAACTCCATAACAGAGAGGATTTAACATATGCTCATGAAAAAGGCCAAATCATTTCAATCTCGACAGACGAAGCTACCATGATGTATCAGTATGATGTAGCATAATTACAACGATTTGTAATAAGAGACTGAACAACTAGCAAACACCATATCAGAGAGCATTTAACATCTGCCTATGAAAAAAGCCATGTCATTTTACATCGTACTCCGTAAATAATCTACTGTAATTTACGTTCAATTTTTACATTGTACATACTCACAGTAGATCACTGATCTCTAATTCTACTATTTTATAGTTATAGATACTAATGAATCTAAACAAATATATATAAATATTTATTAATTGGTTAATAAATTTAGACAGAGCCAAAAATAAGTTGTAATATAGAGGTAAGTACTTCGTGTTCCCGACCCCGAGTCCCTCACGTGCTCATTCTGTTTTGTTTATTTCTAAATCCATATAGTGCACTCAGGTCAGTCTTAATGCTCAGTTTCACTACACGCTTTGCAAAATAGCTAATTCGATAAAACTATGCATGAAACAACTACTCACAGTCAACATTTCATTGCTCCTGAAAGTTTGAGTATATAAAACGCCTTAAGCCCCTCGATGTAAGTTTTACTATGTTACCGAGAACTTGGTAACAGTACCCAAAGGTTTCATGACTATGAAACTAATTTCCTCTCTCTCCTCATAGTTTCATGTAAATATTTTCTTTTGTGCTGATATGTCACATAATTAATGCGTATGACACCTCCATAAAACCTTTATTAAGACTGACCTAATCGTCTTTGATTACACCTCTGATGGCTCTCATCCCCTCGCTCGAAATAAAACATCAAGAGATGGTGGTCCTTGACCTTCTCGATCTGCACGTCAATGCCCGCTGAATTTTTTGAATTTTGAATTTTATTTATTAAGTAATTTATAAATTTAATTTTGCATTTCAAAAAATCATAAAACTAACCTCTTGCCGCCCTCTAGGAGTGCGGAAATATGACATGGCAAACGGCCACTCGGCCAAGAGGGACGGCCAGCAACGGCGACACGATGAATTTTTCATTTTGGTCCTTTCCGCCCTTACAGAGGATGGCAAGGGGCAAACTACAAAAATGTTGCGTGCGCCCGAGAATTTTTCTTTTCGATTGAGCCACGGTTTGATAATATATGTATAATGTATGTACTTGTTTAATCACTACTATAGGAGCATATTTTCTCCTATTTTTGTTAGCCCATGAAAAAGCCAAAGAAAATATGCTTCAGCGGAGATTCAACCTCCGGTCTCTTAGATAGAAGAGGATGATAGCGACCACTGAGCCATAGAGCCATAGAAGCATTTGGGATTAATCAATTACAAACGTTATGCATATATGCATCAAACCGCAGTTCAATCGAAAAATTTCTGATTCCTTTGAAAAATTCCCGAACGTGTGCGATATTTTTGTATTTTACCCCTTGCCGCCCTCTATAAGGGCGGAAAGGACCTAAATAAAAATTTCACCGTGCCGCTGTTGCCGGTCGTCCCTCGTGGCCGTTTGTCACGTCACTTTTTCGCCCTCCTAGAGGACGGCAAGAGGTTAGTTTTGTGACTTTTTGAAAGCAAAATTAAATTTATAAATTATTTAATAAATAAAATTAAAAAATCAAAAAATACCTCCTGTGCGTCCTTGATCGGCTATTCTTGGTGGTGGCCAACAAAGCAGAGGACGATAGACCTTCTTGGGAATCGGGATCCTCTACCTTCGGCCTCCAAAGGCAGATGTGCACAATGTTATGACTTCGGGGTATTTTGATTCGTCTGATTTGCGATAAACAAATAATATCGATTGCAAAGTACACAGTGATTTGGATAAGTCTAAAATACAGTTGTACTATTGCTACAGTACATAACGGCAAAATACAATTTACTACTTTATCTCTACTCATGCTTAAACATGCACCTCTGCCTTTACCCTCTAAAGGCAGAGGATCCGGATCCCTTCTCAGCAGGGGGTGTCAGGTCAATTTGCACTAGTTTTGGCTCCACATCTGATTTATATAAATGTTGATTGTCAAAGTGTAATATGAGACACCTTGTCCAACTATAGATTCTCCACCCCATGCTTCCTTTCGATACGGTATCTCATAACTACATATTTAACACTAAATTTATCTCACCACTACATATTTAAGATGGAGTTATCACAAATTACATATTTAATAGACAGTGATTGTTTGCTCTCTATTTTTTTTAAAAAAATTAAACGACATATTTGCAAACAAAATAATTAATGAATATATATATATATATTCTTTGTGATCTAAAACTCAATACTGGAAAATAATTTTCGATGAAAACACCCAAAATCAACTTCAAATTTAGCCCTACAAATTCTAATTTAGCTTAGAAGTATAAGTATAAGTGAAAAGATGGCCGTGATAAAGTTCAAAACCAACAAGTTTAGCTCCAATTAAAAATAACACTACAATTACAATATTTTATACTCTCTCTGTATTTTCATAGATGATGCCATTGATTTTTGGTATACTTTTGACCATTTGTCTTATCCAAACATTTCATCCATAAATACAAAAATACAAGTTCTAGTTAAACTATATTTAGTAACAAATCCGATAGCAACAAAATAAATCATAATTATATAAGTTTATAAGTAAGACAAATAGTTAAATGCCCACCAAAAAGTCAACAACGCCATGTGTTAAAATACACACCGGGAGTAAAATTAATTTATACAGAAAAACAATTGATCATTCGTCAAATTTTATTCTCCCGAGAGGTTGGCCTCTGTCTGACGAATACAGATCAGGGCCAGGTCAGCATCAATGTCTCACTCCCATTTCGAAGTACGTAAAGACTTCGGAGTACACAGATATGCCACGCCGTAGTTCCCGTTCCGAATCGGACTCTGCGTTCAGCTTCAGAAATGAGATTCGTAGTCGGAGCCCGATCGAGCCTGGCCACCGCTATAAAATGCACGAATCGTAGCAAAGCGAGCACGAACACAAAGCACCAAGGTGCGGCAAGACGAAGGCGAAGCTAGCTGCCTGGGCTGTTCGAGCTTCGATTGCTAGGTAGACCAAGGTTCACGAAGCCAGAAGGAAAAGCGACCAAGTGGTTAGTCATGGGGGCCGCTCTGAGCGCTCTCGGCACCGGGAGGGTGGGGCCGCTGGCCCGGACGGCGCTGACGGTCGTCGTCCTGCTGCTCCTCCTGCCTACGCACGCCCTCGCCGCGGCCGTCGCGGCGGACACCTCCGCCACGCTGGTCGAGTCGCTGCCGCTGCCCACGTCGCTGGTCGGCCCGGAGAGCGTCGCGTTCAACGAGTACGGCGAAGGTCCCTACACCGGTGTCTCCGACGGCCGCGTCCTTCGCTACGACGGCGCCGACCGGGGCTGGACGACGTACTCCACCGCCCCGGGGTACAACGTCGCCAGGTGCATGGCGCCCAAGCTCCGCCCCGGGGAGTTCACCGAGAGCGTGTGCGGCCGCCCGCTCGGCCTGCAGTTCCACAACACCTCCGGCAACCTCTACATCGCCGACGCGTACAAGGGGCTCATGCGCGTCGGGCCGCGCGGCGGCGAGGCCACCGTGCTCGCCACGGAGGCCGACGGCGTGCCGTTCCGCTTCACCAACGGGGTCGACGTCGACCAGGTCACCAGCGAGGTCTACTTCACCGACAGCAGCACGCGCTTCCCGCGATCGCAGAACGAGAGGGTCACGACCACCGGAGACTCGACGGGCCGCCTGATGAAGTACGACCCGACGACAGGCCACACCGCCGTGCTCGACTCCGGCATGCCGTACCCCAACGGCGTCTCCCTCAGTGCCGACAGGTCGCACCTCGTGGTGGCGCTGACCGGGCCGTGCAAATTGGTGAGGCACTGGATCAAGGGAGCCAAGGCCGGCACGTCGGAGCCTTTCGCCGAGCTGCCAGGCTACCCGGACAACGTGAGGGCTGACGGGAAGGGAGGGTATTGGGTTGCACTGAACCGTGAGAAGTCGGAGTCGCCGTATGGCTCGGAGGACCACGTCATCGCAGTGCGGGTCAGCCGGAGCGGGAAGGTTGTGGAGAAGCTGAGGGGTCCCAAGAACGTCCGACCGTCGGAGGTGATCGAGAGGGACGGCGGCAAGCTCTACCTGGGTTCAGTGGAACTCAACCGTGTTTCCATTGTTAAGGCTACCAGTTAGTTTGTTGTTCAGACGGAGTACCAGTTAGCTTATTTCCTTGGCTTTTGTTCAGTGCGCTTGTTTTCTTTAATTTGTTTTAGACGCAAGTATTTTCGGCTGAACCAGTGAACTACGGATGTAAAAAAAAATGCACTTTATATGTCCTTGGAATATATCAGTATGCTGTAGCATAATTACCACGATTTGTGAATTGTGATAAGAGGCTGAAAACAACTCCATAACAGAGAGGATTTAACATATGCTTATGAAAAAGGCCAAATCATTTCAATCTCGACAGACGAATCTACCATGATGTATCAGTATGATGTAGCATAATTACAACGATTTGTAATAAGAGACTGAAAACAACTAGCAAACACCATATCAGAGAGCATTTAACATCTGCCTATGAAAAAAGCCATATCATTTTACATCATATCGTCTATTCGCTCGCTAGTACCATTGAATACCTTGATTTATGTGTCAAAGGATAAATTAAATATTTTGTAAACAAACAAATAAACAAGTTATTATACAAGCCGTCTACTTAGCTATCTGTGTGTCAAATAGACAACAACCGTCTATATGGTTGTACTTGCCCTAATCAATCTAATAGTCAAGTCTTACAATAGTTATCTACAAAACATGTACTATACTATTAATACCTGGTTCACCTATCATAGACATCTTACGTCTTAGAGTCTGTATTGTATCTGACTACATATATGTAGCTTGATGCTCTTCTCTCTTATCTCTATAAAATATGTTTATATTTGGCTTACAATTGTATCTGCTCCCATCCCTCGCTCGAAACAAAACATCAGGAGATGGTGGTCCTTCACCTTCTCGATCTTCACGTCAATGCCCATCCATGGACATCAATCTCCTATGCGTCCTTGATCGGGCCGTTCTTGGTGGTGGCCAACAAAGCCAGAGGACGATAGACCTTCCCGGGGAATCGGGACCTCTACCTTCTGCCTCCAGAGGCAGATGTGCACAGTGTTATTACTTTGGGGTATTTTTATTCGTCTAATTGAAATAAACAAACAAGATCGATTGCAGAGTACATGGTGATTGGTGATTTGGATCAGTGTAAAATACGGTTTTACTGCTGCTACAGTAAATAACGGCGTAATACAGTTTACTGTTGTAGCTCTACTCACGCTTTAACGTGCACCTCGGCCTTTACCCTCCAAAAGCAGAGGATCCGGATCCCTTCTCGGCAGGGTGTTAGCACCGGTTTTGGCTCCACATCCGGTCGGTTTATAGAAATGTTGATTGTCAAAGTGTAATATGAGACACTTTGTCCAACTATACGTTATTTGCCCATGCAACCTTTTGATACAATATCTCATAACTACTACATCTGTTTCATATTATAAGACTTTCTAGCTTTGTCTAAATTCATCAATTGATGAATGTATATAATTTATATATATATATGTCTAGATTCATTAGCATCCTTATGAATCTAGTTAAAGCTAGAAAATCTTATATTATGAAACGGAGGATGTACATATTTAACACTGAATTTATCTTAGCACTAAATATTTAAGATGGAGTTAATACAAATTATATATTTAATAGACAGTGATTGTTTGATATTTTTTTAAAAAAAACAAATGACATATTTGCAAAAAAAAATAATTTATGAATAAAACTTTTATATATGTATTATTTCTGATCTAAAACTCAATGCTGGAAAATAAATTTCAATGAAAAACCACAAAATCAACTTCAAATTTAAGACTAAAAATTTAAATTTTAGCTTATAAGCACAAACATAAACAAAAAGATGGTCATGATAAAGTTCAAAACCTACAAGTTTAGCTCCAATTAAAACATAAAACTACAATTACAATGTTTAAGACTTCACTACAGAAGCGTTGCTAGGGAGGTAAAACCCACCATAAAATCCGTACTTAAGTGATAACTCTTTTATTAAATTTTATCTACGTTAAGTATGCAATTTTTTGGATAAACTCGATGGTAAATATGTATTTTTATGATACACCACTTTAAATTTGGATTTTTATCATATTTTTATAGTCAAAATACACAATTTTATACTCTCTTAGTATTTTAATTGATGACGTCGTTAATTTTTAACATACTTTTGACCATTTGTCATATCCAAACATTTCATGCATATATATGACAATACAAGTTCTAGTTAAAATATATTAAGTAATAAATCTTATAATCAGCATCAATGTCTCACTTCCAATTCGAAGCACGAAATGACTTCGGAGTACTCAGTTATGCCACGCCGTAGTTCCCGTTCCGAATCGGACTCTGCGTTCAGCTTCAGAAATGATACTAGTCGGAGTTCGATCGAGCCCGGACGTACGTGGGCACCGCGCTATAAAATGCAGGGACGCAGCACCGCACCACGATTCGAAGTACGTACGTAAAGACTTCGGAGTTAGCTTATTTCCTTGGCTTTTGTTCAGTGCGCTTGTTTTCTTTAATTTGTTTTAGATGCAAGTATTTTCGGCTGAACCAGTGAACTACGGATGTAAAAAAAATGCACTTTATATGTCCTTGGAATATATCAGTATGCTGTAGCATAATTACCACGATTTGTGAATTGTGATAAGAGGCTGAAAACAACTCCATAACAGAGAGCATTTAACATATGCTCATGAAAAAGGCCAAATCATTTCAATCTCGACAGACGAAGCTACCATACAAGTATTTTTAAAAATGCATTGTAAATTCCGTAAATAATCACCCTAATTTAAAACTTCCAATTTTGACATGGTAGATACCCACTGTAGAGCACTAATCTCTATCTCTACTTATTACCTTAATTCCATATTAATTGATACTAATAAATCTGAACACACAAACGAACAGTCAAATGTGTATAAAAAATCAATGACGTCAAATATTTAGGAATGAAGGGAGTACCCCTCTTCCAACCCTGTAGCTTTGTTGCCTGGCTTTTGCCACCCGTCAGTCCACTGCTTCCTCACCAATCTCCGATTCCCCTCTCCTTAGCATCTCTTCCACTCCCCCTCCATACCGTCGAAACCCTAATCCTAGCATGATGTCTTGTCATGATGCGGCTATGTTTGGTAAGGGGCATAAGTTATCTTATCCCCTCGTTTTCCGCTCGTACGCTTCCCGAATAGCTAAACGGTGTATTTTTTGTGAAAATTTTCTATAGAAAAGTTGTTTTAAAAATCATATTAGTCTATTTTATATTTTTTAATAATTAATTAATCATGTACTAATATATTACTACGTAAGTGAACTTACCCGCCTTTTACCCGAACGCGGTCGTACCATGAACACATTCAAAGTGCCTATAGCACACGCGTGCATTCATGAATTTGCGTTCACCCACATATGACCCATCTACAAAGGCCTCCATTAAGCTACAGACGTCCGTGCCTATAATTTTCCAAACGATCGAGGCTGGAATTAGGACTAAAGATATAGAAAGGGTGAAAAGTCGGGTCCACCTATAGGCAACGTATCAGCACCTTAAGGTGCGCATACACTCATTTATTTGGGACTTTCCGATCTTGATCCAAAGGCCCTCATTGCGGTGGAGCAATTCTGCAAAAAAGATAAACCGCCTAGCACTTGAACTGAATATTCCTCTTGTCCGATATATCCTCTCATGTAAGTATATACACAAATCTCCATCTATGTCGCAGAGATAAGTTAACTTAATCTTCTTGTTTTTCTCGCGCAACTGCTAAACAGTATATTAGTCTATTTTATATTTTTTAATAATTAATAATTAATTAATCATGTATTAATCTATTACTATGTTTTCCGCGCCAGATAAGTTAACTTATTCGTATCCTTACCGAACGCGGCCAAAGCCTTGGATCAAGTTGTACAGTCTCCTATCTTACATTGGGGTCCACGTTCCCTTCAAAACTAAATCTTTAATTTCTGTCCTCTCCCCTAGGCCTGTTCAAATCCCAGATCAGGCTTTAGGCTAGACCGGGAGAAAGCCTGACTAAAAATCCTAGAGGAATAAGTTCATCAAAAGTCCCTCAACTTAGCGTCGAGTTTGTCTGAGGTCCTTAAACCGCAAAACCAGAAATGTGTATCCCTTAACTCACATAAACTGTTTAAAAAAGATCCCATGGCGGTATTGACTTATTTTTGCCTGGTTCGCTAACGTGACATATAGTGGGTCCCACATGTCAATTTTTTTCTTTTCTTTTTGTCTTTTTCCCTTATCTCCTGTGCTATCAACTCTCTCTTCTTCTTCCTCTGTTCTCTCCCTGGCTGGGGCGGGAGTGGCGACGGGCTAGAGGCGGCGGTCGGGCGAGGTGGCGGTGGCGGCTTGTGGCAGAGCGGACAGAGTCGAGTCCGCATGCGTAGCTATTCTTAGCCAGGTGACTGACACGTACGATATGTCTTGTTGATCCTACAAAGCGCAAATGCTGCATGGTGTATGTGCAGCTCTTCTGTTCATGCATATGCCTTGGCTGCATGGTGTTTGTGATGACCGATTGTTTGCGTGATTTCGTTTCGCCGAATCTAGTGCATGCATGCGTATTGGTTGATGGTTTGGTTTGTGGTGTTTTTTTTGTGCAGTTGGTGTGGTGGTGTTGGATCAAGTAGGGTTCTTGGAGATTTAGTCTGATCAGGAAGACGAAGAAGATGGTGCTGGCGAGCACGCCCATGGTGGTGCTGGGATGTGTGGCGTTCACCATCTTCTGGGTGCTGCCTGCTGGCCGTGTTCCCGTCGGTGCCGTTCATGCCGATGGGGAGGACGGCGGGGTCACTCCTGGGCGCCATGCTGATGGTGCTGTTCCGCATGATGACGCCGGAGAAGGCCTGCGCCGCCTGGCCGCCATCGACCTCCCTATCCTCGGCCTCCTGTTCGGCGCCATGGTGGTGAGCATCTTCCTCTAGCGCGCCGACATGTTCAAGTACCTCGGGAACATGTTGTCGTGAACAACCGCGACATCAAGGACCTCCCTCTTCCGCGTCTGCGTCATCTCCGACGTCGCCAGCGCGCTCTTCACCAACGACACCACCTGACCACCTGCGTCGTCGTCCTCATCGAGTTCATCCTCAAAGTGGTGCGCCAGAACAACCTGTCGCCGCAGCCGTTCCTCCCCGCGCTCGACTTGTTCGAGCCCATCCATGGCATGCTGCTGTGCGAGGGCGAGGACGTCGACCCGTCGCTGAGGACGAGCTCGCGGCCGCCACCTGGTGCACGTACTGCCGGGCACGCTCTACACGAGTGGTTCGCAGAGTCGCTCGACGGCGAGGACAACCAGCTGACGGTGAACGTTCACCACCGACCAGGATCCGTACGACGAAGCTACGACAACATTTGCTCAGCGGACGAGTAATCCAACTAGCGTCGCCGCCGCCCGCGTCGACTCCAGCCTGCGCGGCCGTTCACACCTAGCTCGGCCAGCCCCAGCCCGGCCAGGTCGCCGCCCGCCCTAGCTGCGCCTGCATGTGTCCAGCCGGCGCCGCCCCATGCGAAGTGACGAAGAAGAGAGAGAGAGGAGAACATGGGAGAGAAGAAAGAGAAAGGAAATGAGAAAACAATTGAAGCTATTGATATGTGGGGCCATCTTATGCCATGTCATCTAAAACCGCGTAAAAACAGAGTCAATTCTGCAGTGGGACCGAGTTTGCACTATTTTATTTAGTTGAAGGGTACACATTTCTGGTATTCTGGTTAAGGGACGAAAAACAAACTCGTCTATTAAT
The DNA here is from genome assembly GCF_000231095.2 of Oryza brachyantha. Classification (NCBI taxonomy): domain Eukaryota; kingdom Viridiplantae; phylum Streptophyta; class Magnoliopsida; order Poales; family Poaceae; genus Oryza; species Oryza brachyantha. The sequence continues at coordinate 13,328,310 of NC_023169.2, read as the reverse complement.
TGAGGGACCTTTGGTGAACTTTTTCCAATCCTAGACCCAAACCTCATAATCCACAGAAGAAACAAAGCCCAAACCCAGCCCAACCCTCAGGCTTTTCTCGGGTCGATTGGGCCTTTTCAAGCTTCATTTGACTTTTCATAAACACATGGTACATGGTAGGGCTGGGCCCATTGACATATCCAGCATTTTTATCTTACATAATTTTTTTTAATTATCACAGATATAAGGTACAATATATATAATAGGAATATAAAATTAATCAAAATGCATATTGCATATTTTAATAAATGATAATTTTCTCTTATATTTATTATATATAATTATGGTAGAGTGAGTTATGACTTATGGGTTGCTCCATGAGTCACGATAAAAAAATATATCAAATCATTTGCAAATTTTAATTTATATGGCTCAACAAATTATTCATTTCAAAATCTTATAGCATGATTTTTTTATTTTTGAAGATTTTTAAGTATTTGATCTTGTAGCCGATATGCTCAGGCTATATGGGAAATTTAACTTTTTGCCACTCTAACAAGTGGTCAAAACAGATTTACCACTCGCTGTCTATGACATATGAACTCTTACGAGTCTATGACATGTAGCTCCAATAATAAATTTGTTATGAACATTAGTAAAAGTAACAAAAATAAAAAGTTAAATGCCCTGCCTATCGAGGATTGCAAGGGGCGGAGTTCGCAGCCTGCAAGAGAAACGACTTTACACAAGCCATCTATAAGATCGACCATGTCCTAGTCTGGTCCATTTATATGGGTTGAATTTACAGCGATGACTACATTAGGTCCACGATACTGAGCGGGCTATTTACGTCAGCCCCATTAATCAGGCTAACTCCGAATAGCCATTAGGGGACGGGCTAATTACATTGGCGCCACACTAACCTTGCTAATTCAATTCGGACTGTAATCGGAATCGGCGTTCGACACTAGACATGGCCTACGAAACCGTTTTTAGCAACGGGTGGACCCGTGTTATAGTTATAAAAAATATAAAAAAATTGATAAGATAAATTACTATGAGTTATATCCCTCTACAAACATGCAAGTTTAAATTCAACTTCTACAAATTGTAGCAAAAAATAAACAAACTAAACTGAAACTAAGTATATGCATATTCATAATTATTGTTGTTACAACTCGTAGAAGTTGAATTTAAACTTGCATGTTTGTGAAGAAATATAATTCATATTAATCTATCTTTTTAAATTTTTTATATTTTTTATGACTATTTAGATGACATACCAATACCAACGACACGTGCATATTCACCGTGTGTACTTAAAAAGCTGCTTCGGCCTTTGGTATAATAAAGGCACACACTCGTCCAAAGGAAGAACACAAGAAGTCTCAAGCAACAAGCAATTCGCTAAAGAGAAGAAGCAAAAACAGAACAGATCGACCAACCATTTCATGGGTGCCGCTCTAGGCACCGGGAGGGTGGGCACCCTGACCCGCGTCGCGTTGGCGGTCGTCGTCCTGCTGCTCCTCTTGCCATCGCACGCTCTCGCCGCGGCCGTCGACGCGGCGGACACCATCGCCACGCTGGTCGAGACGCTGCCGCTGCCCACGTCGCTGGTCGGCCCGGAGAGCGTCGCGTTCGACCCGTACGGCGATGGGCCCTACAGCGGCGTCTCCGACGGCCGCATCCTCCGCTACGACGGCGCCGACCGCGGCTGGACGACGTACTCCACCGCCCCCGGATACAACGTCGCCAAGTGCATGGCACCCAAGCTCCGCCCCGGGGAGTTCACCGAGAGCACGTGCGGCCGACCGCTGGGCCTGCGCTTCCACAACACCTGCGGCAACCTCTACATCGCCGACGCGTACAAGGGGCTCATGCGCGTCGGGCCGCGCGGCGGGGAGGCGACGGTGCTCGCCAAGGAGGCCGACGGCGTGCCAGTCCGCTTCACCAACGGGGTCGACGTCGACCAGGTCACCAGCGAGGTCTACTTCACGGACAGCAGCACGCGCTTCCCGCGGTCCCAGCACGAGAGGGTCACGGCCACCGGGGACTCCACGGGCCGCCTGATGAGGTACGACCCGACGACGGGTTACCTCGACGTGCTCGAGTCCGGCATGACGTACCCGAACGGCCTCGCCCTCAGCGCCGACCGGACGCACCTCGTGGTGGCGCTGACCGGGCCGTGCAAGCTGGTGAGGCACTGGATAAAGGGCGACAAGGCCGGCACGTCGGAGCCTTTCGCCGAGCTGCCGGGCTACCCGGACAACGTGAGGCCCGACGGGAAGGGCGGCCACTGGGTGGCGTTGCACCGCGAGAAGACGGAGACGCCGTATGGCTCGGACAGCCACCTCCTCGCAGTTCGGGTCAGCCGCAGCGGGAAGCTGGTGCAGGAGCTGAGGGGTCCGAAAGACGTTCGTCCGACGGAGGTGATCGAGAGGGACGGCGGCAAGCTCTTCCTGGGTTCGGTTGAACTCAACCACGTCGCCGTTGTCAAGGCTACCCCAACTAAGTAGTTTGTTTACCGTAGATTTTTTTTTTCGGTGAGCTTCTTGTATTAGATGCAATTATTTTCAGCTGAACTTGCAACGGTTTTGCTGTACATCAGTGATCTTTTACTTAAAATCACCCGAGCGTAAATAAAGTATAATTACGGTGTAATTAAAACGTAAATATTATATAATTACAATATAACTGGTATATATAATTCTAATATAATTTGTATGCAATTATAATGTTGTAACAACCAATAACCTTAGTTTAGTTTATGGAGGGTATTTTGCCTGTTCAGCGCGCTTGTTTTGATGCATGTGTTTTCAACTGAACTAATGTAATAATTTGCAAACGCTGATCTCCATGCCGCGATCAGCTTCGCCGGTTTGCAGAGCACGGGCATGCTCATCGTCGTCGCCGTCCCTCTCTGCTCACAACCTTTATGCTTGCGCTCTAGCTAACCATACCTTCTCTAAGTTCTCTTTGTCTTGATCAATCTGGAAGCTTTAAGGACTTTGCCACACGGCATTTTTTTTATCGTACTTGAGAAATATTTTGCGGTATCAAAAATTTTAGCGCAAAATTCTGATATCTTAAGATACATTATACCTCAAGTTACTAAATTTTTACGCTGAAAAATATATCATCTCGATTTACTTTTCAAGAATGATAAAAAAGTTGTTGCCACATATGTAGAAGTCTAGAACTTACTATTTTATAATATGATATAAAATTATATTTGATATTATATAAAAAATTTTATAACGAAATTAATCGCGCAATCTGCGTAGCCACGATGCTAGTTATAACATCTTAGCTCCCATTTTGTATTGGCTTAATATTTTGTAGTGTGTCAATTTTACGTGGGCTCCGTAAGAAAATTTCCTGGGACGGTTGGGTAAGCTTGTGTTTGGCCCACGTAAAGATTTTCTTACTGTCCGTGGCCCAATGGCCGAAATTCTTAAGTTCAGCCACAAACGCTTCGGCCCATAATCTTTCAACTATGTCGAATTACCCCCAGAAAGGCGGAAACTTCGCTCATCATACATATGGGCCTAATTTAAATACATATCCAGTGGAAAATGGGCCGGATGGAGGTCAACGAGTGGACTTGTTGGAAGCCCATGGGCTGCCTACGACGGCCAGAATTAGGCCCAAGCACGCTGCAGATGTAGTCAGCTTCCATTTGTACGTGGACCGAAATTGGGCCCTGTGACGACTATAAGTGCGCCGATTTTCGGCCCACGACAGATATTTGATGGGCTGGCCTGAGTAAAGATTTTTAAATGGGCTAAAATATTAAGAGGCCGAAATCTTTTAGGTGGGCTGAAAATTTTGGCCCGTAACTTGCGGTCCAAAATCAAGGCCCACACTACATTTTTTACATGCCAAGCTTTCGGCCCATCAGTTTGAATAAAAAGTCCCTAACATTTTTGGCCCTAAGAAATTTGAAACTGGGCCGATAATACGCTAGTGGCCTAATTTGGTCCACTATATTGTATGGGCTAAATCTCCGTCGGTTTCGGAATTAGGCCCATTATGTAGATGGGCTGAATTCATGTCGATAACCCAGTTAGGCCCACGATATTAGATGGGCTAATTAGTAGGGCGGCGCTTCAGAAAGGGAGCCACGGAGAAGTTCGCGGGAGGTGGTGGCGGCGACGGCGACCTCGGTGAGGCGCATCCTTGCACGCGGGTCGAGGCGGTGCTCCTGTCCGTGGTGGCGGAGGATCCACGCAGCGCCGCCATGTCCGTCCAATTCTCGATCCAGCTCCCCTCCCGATGGCCCTGCCCCGGCCCGCCGCTGCTGGAGGCAGCTATGGGTATGGATGGCTTCCACAATGGCGGCGCGAGCGTCGCCTGCATGCAGCGTGGGTTTCCTTCTCCGAGACCACCGGATCGAGTCTCCACCCCTGTGCGGTGCGTTCCTCGAGACCGCTGCTTGCTGGCATCGGAGGCGACGGTTCGGTAGATGCTTGTCAGAATTGGGGGAGCTTTTGATGGCTCACATTTTAATTGGATCACCGAGGCAACTAGGATACTATGATTTCTTCATCTTATTATGGTACATTCATGTGTCATATGCGCTGCATTTCTAGGTGTATAGTTGATAGTTCATGTATGATGTAGTAGCTTCACACCCTACAATAGTATGTTTGATGATTCGGAAAATGACTGCTGAATAAATGCATTTTCATTCCATTTTAAGCTGATAGTTGCGGGATACCTACTGCTTGTTCTGAAAATTGGATGTAATGCGAAGAATAATGATCCTAGCATAGACGCACGTTAGCAAGTTTTGCACGTAAAACTTGATGTAGCAAATGTGTGCAGGGAACATAAGTCAAATAGCATTGTGGACTCACTAAATTCACCTTTTAGATAGTTAGCTGCCTTATTCTACTAGTAATTAGTTCTTGCCAGAAATTTGGAACTATTTTTTTCCTGAGAAAATTCACTAGTAACAGTCATATCGGTACTTCCCAATTTTGCCACCCTTGCGGGTTAAAAGGACATGTAAAATTGGTTGCTGTGATATGTGAAAACTAAAGGATCATATGACCATATGGGAGAACTGTCTTTGTTTAATGTTTGCAGTCTGCTATCTACTTTCTAATCTCAGGGCATCTCAATCTTGTATCCGTAGTGTTGTTAGTACAATGCAATGTGATATTTATGATGAGGTTTTTCATCACTAGTATCTTAATAGAGAGCATAATGCATGGCTGCCCAGATCATAATATACATCTTGGTACATTTTCGACATGTTTTATGCTGATATGAAGCAACTTTTTTTTTGTCAGCTACCTAAATGTTTTTCAGTGTGTGCTGTTAATAATGTACTGTCATGTGTATTGCGATTATGGATCGTTGTATTTGTATAACAAAAACTAGAAAGTTGTCAGTGTGCAAATCATTTTCAGTACGATACTCTCTGCTCTGGCTTGCTGATTTTAGTCCCGTGACATTTTTGTTGCAGTTTGTACAACTGGCCTTGTCATCTTGATTCCTTTCACGCATCTTATTGTTTCACATTGCACGCTGTTCTATCTTTTCGATGACCAGCTCATGCTAAACTTAATTCATACACTTAGCAGCAAAATCTCGTCTGCAATTCCAATTTTACTGTTAAATTACACATTAAGTAAGACACACAAACTTTTATTCATTACCCCAAATGCATACAACAACGTGGGAATGAGGGTGGGTAATGGCCAACGTATTACAGCTTATTGTACAAGCATATAGTTTCATGACCAACTGCACATAATTATTGGCACATCATATAGTTATAACCAGCTAGCATAGTTTATTTATCATCTGGTATCTTGTACCCAACAGGCTTATTTAATGTCTCCCTTGATTCTCACAAAGTGTCTGTACTCTGCAGACTGCATCAGTGATATCCTTAAACCGGCAGGTCGGTGTTCTCATCGAAGGGGAATGGCTCCAATTTTGGGTATGCTGCTTGTAAGATCTTCCCAATCGGCATTTCTGGCTTTGATCTTTTCAGAGGCTCCAATGGATCAACATTTGAATTATGATCCTGAAGCAGCATTCATATTTTTTTTTAAAAAAAACTCTTGGTAGCAGCAAAACAAAAAAAAAAAACATGGATTCAATTTGCATGTCTTGGTTTTGTATGGTGGCACTCACCAGGTTAGCATGCATCCTCTTGACGAAAGTTTTGAATGTGCTGTAGTTCTGTCCTTCCAGCAGCTCGTCTGATAATCGGAGGTAGGTGAACCCAAATAGCTTGTGCTCAGGAGGGCCGTTCTTGTTGATTCCTGTTGGTCTTGCATTCCTGAGTATCGTGTTGTAAGCTGTTGCATCGTATCGACCGAGTGCGTTTTCACATGCCACGTTTAAGCCCTCTCTCCACCCAGCACTCAGGACCTGCCATTTCATTGTTCATAGCCAGAAGAATATTTTGATGAGAAGTGCTCTTGTGCTATACCCTAGAAGAAGAATAACGTAGAGGTCCTGATTTATAGACCAGTAAGTAGTCTGCAATTAATGGTCAGTTAAATTACCTGTTGGACTAGTTCTTCTGGTGCACTCTTTGCCTCTGAGCTTTGTTCAGAGTCCCTCATCTCAGCACATGTGAAGTTAACGCAGGCACGGTGCCTTGTGAGCATGCGTGCGATGGTTCTGTAGCCATCTCTGTTGTCCAGGTTGTAGTATCCAGCTGTGAGCTCAGCTGCATGGTTCGGAACCCTGTACCACCAGTGAATGCCGGAGATCTGCCAGCAAACATTGGAGCATGTCTCATACTCTCATGTATGTTATATAGATTTGATAATTTAATGGAACCTTATACATCTCTTGCTTAGTCACCTAGCTCTTAGTCTAATTTTCATTGTTGAGTATTTGTTGTTGCTAAGCTATCACACCTTCACATTTGAAATCATTGAATTAATTCTTTAGAATGATCTACTATAATTAGCTGAGATCTTTGGCATCATACTTACTTTGATTGCCAGCTGCACTCTGCATCCCAAGAAGACCTTGTTTGCTTCATCCAAGATCTTGTCTCCATGTTTGATCAGCTTGTTGGAGTACCAAGTGAGGAAGAACTTCCCCTTCTCAGTGACATATGTTCCATTATCCGCGAAGAACTGGGTCTTCTCGGGAGTGTCATTGTACTCTCCAGCATCGTCAGGCAATTCCCACTCAGGATGCCCAGCCTTTGCTGCTTCTGCTTTGAAATCTGCCTCCAGGTATTTATCATAGCACTGCAGTTTTTTTATATATTTTAATAACATTTAGAACAGTGAATAACTACAGTTTTTCAGTCGTCTCATTCCAATTCATATCGGTTTAGCAGATTTTTTTAGCATTTGATTTCCTATGCTTTTGTTGCTTTTGCTGTTAGTAATGTTTTCCATCCTAACATCTTTGTGAACAAGATTTACTTTAATATCTGTGCTCATTTCCCAATGAACTTTATCTGAAAGAGATCAGCAATTGGACCAAGATTGTTGTCCTTGGTCATCTCATCAGTCATCACATGGAGGAATCTTTTTTATCAGCTACTCCTCTGTCCCAAAATAAATCAATTTTTCAGTTTTTAGATATAATGTTTAACTCTTCGGCTTATTCAAAATTTTTTATGATTAATAATTTTATTTTTATTAGATGATAAAACATTAATAGTATTTTATGTTTGACTAATTTTTTTAAAAATTTCTTGAAATTTTTTCAAATAAGACAGATGGTCAAACGTTTGACACAAAAATCGAAAAGTTGGTTTTTTTGGATGGAGAGAGTACTTGTTTATGAAGTGAGGGCATGCATGCAGAAGAATCTTTACATTGGTAAAGAGTCTAAAGACTAAAGAACACTCACAATGAACTCTCCAATGCCTGGGAACACCCATCCCTGGCTCTGGGGATAGGAAGGGTATCTCATCTCTCCAGCTGGTCCAAGCCCCACCTCAATGTCCACAATAACACCAGCATCCAAGAACTCAGCCATGTTCTCCCTGAAGCTCTTCATGTAGTCAGCATACATCTGTCACAGCCACAAACAGGAGAGAAGAGTCAAAGGTTTCTTTTTTTTTTAGAGAAGGATATTTTACCCATTGGATATATGCATCCATTTTTTTTTAATTCGGGCTTAGCCAAAGTAGAAAACTTAGCTCCTTAAATAACCTAATCTAAAATTCATGTTCCTACGAAGATTTGTACACAAAACCTTGGATGCTACTTAGGTTAAAGCTTTCTGCCTTGACCATTAGTGAATATAACCAAATCAAAAACCTGTCTCATTTTCTTCTAAAATTCATCAATGTGCAGTGCAGATGGTGGGTCTATCTTATCATATCAGCTCAACCTGGATGGCGGTTCTCCCATGGAAGAGAGGCTGGTCGTCCACCCCAAGGGTGAGGTACTCGACGTTCCTCGCCCCGCCGCGGTTGGTGTAGAAGATGTCCGGGTCGCCCTCGCCGACGTCGCGCACCCACCTCGGGATCGGGATGTTGACGACGTCGCCGACGTTGCCGCCGCACTGGTGGAACGACATGATGGCCTGCAGCTTCAGCCCGGCGTCCCGCACCGCCCCGAACAGCTGCCTGTAGGCGTCCCAGTCGTACGCCCCGGGTGCCTCCCCCTCCACCAGCCCCCACCACACGTCCACCATGACGCCGTCGACGCCGGCCTCCCTCAGCTTCCTCAGCTGCGCCCGGATCTCGTCGCCCTTCTCGAACTTGTTGTCGACGCTCACCGCGTCCAGCTGCACAACACATCTCGCAATGGAAGTAAAGGTTAGTGGCATGCATGCATAGGCACAGCTCGTTTGATCAAGATGTGTAGTGTTTGTGTGTGTTCATATATATCGCCAGGTTTGTGAGTGACTAGAGTTAGATTTTTGCCCAAAAAGAGCGAGCTAGTTTGCTTACGGGGAGCATGACGTTGACTTGGACATAGTTGGCGAGCAAGTTCGCGGCCATTGCTGTGTGGCTGTGCGCGTATGCTCTGAGAACACTGGTTTCAGTTGTTGCGCTCACTGAGCTCGGTTCGATGAATGTTTCAGGCAGCTGAGGGGCTATTTATACTGGGAAAAAGGAGGGAGCTAACCAATCCTTTTCTTGCAGGTACGTACTTCCTCTCAGAAATTAATGGTGTACTATGTCATCTCAGGGCTTCCCCAGTTGATATCATTCGGCATTTCAACTACCGTGTCCGTGTTCTTTTCTCATTTTTGATTATGGAATTATCATAAACCACACTTAATAAACTCCTAAATGGTATGTTTGGTAAACAATTTATAGATACAAGTTTGCCATTTGATATTTCTAAAGTAAAACTTGTAGTAGTTAATTTGTTCGTTTATACCCTCAGTAGCTCTCACTAAATTAGATAATTAGAAAACCTGAAAATCCCGACGAGAAGAGAACATGGCCTCTTGCACGGTTCTTCCAGGTGGGGTTAATTTTAAGGGCAATTTTTACCATTTTTAAGAAAATAACTCTATGTATCAAAATTTATACTCAAATTTTTTGAGAAAATGCGCTTGTCTAGCTTTCGGCTAACAACAGAACGGATTCTTTTGTACGTACGTACGTGCCGTGTGTTAGGGCACAACAGAAATTTGTTTAGTTTTGGACGCTCATTGCCGCAACCCCTCTTGCGAGTTCAAACGACCTCTGAGGTTTTTGAGATTGATGCATATTGTTTGTATTATCCCTGTTTCAGGTTAATTATAAGGTATTTTGATTTTCTCTAAATTCATATGAATACTAATAAATCTAGATACATATAATACACATTGGTTCATAGATGAATCTAGAGAAAATCAAAATACCTTATAACCTGAAATAGATGGAGTTCCATGTTTCAGCGCAGAAATTTGGAATGATCGATTCATATCATGTAGGAAATTATGAAATTACCATGTTCCAAGTGTGACCATAGTGTATTAAATCCATCCCATTTATATTCTATATAGCCTAGCAACCACGACAGGCAACACTAATTTGTTTGTTAAAAATGGATCGCCGAGTCATCAGTACTCGCTCACAGTGACCCTTGGTAATTACATATTTATCGTCCATGGGTATTTTTATAGTACTTGAGAAAGTGGAAGTTTGGAAATTTTGGTAATACTACCTCCGTTTCATAATGTAAGATTTTCTAGCGTATCCTAAATTCATATAGATATCAATGAATCTAGACATATATATAAACAATATACATTGGTTAATAGATGAATCTAAGCATAACTAAAACTTCTTACATTATGAAACGGAGGGATTACTATATATTTGGTAATACTATATATGAATCTTAAGGTATCAAAAAATTTTAATATAAAATTTAGTACATATTAGTGCCTTTTAAAGAATCGTAAAATTCCTCTTGCTTGACATACATGTTTAGGTGGTCTTTTCTATGGTTGAAATTAGTTGATAACTCCCAAGCAAAATGAGAAATGTTATTAGCATATAATTAATTAAGTATTAATTATCAAAACCTTGAAAATAGATTTATTTGATTCTAAAGCAACTTGGACCTAAAAAGTTCTCGCAAGAAATATACCATTTAACATTTTCAAAAACATGATCACGGAAAACGAGAAGCAGCTAAGCCCATTAAGCTAAAAACAACCTGCCCTTAAAATAACATTAGTTTGTTCCACATGCTACAAATTTATCTAGGTAATCTGCCATGACAATATTCATATCAGTTGGGGGCTGGGGCAGTTTAGAATATCTTCTATCACATACTAGAAACAAAATGCCAAAAAAAAAAATGCAACTGGTTGTTTGTAAGTAGCTAGCATATATAGACTACGTTATGATCTGCGTTGCAAAATATTTTAAAAATTTTACACAATAAAGTTTTAATTCTTATGTTTGAATCAGCTTACTCAACTAACCATCGCTGCAAGGACCGGATCGATCCAGTTCATCTGCGGTAATAAAGAGTGACACTCTTCTTTTTTTTTAATCTTAAATTTAAAATTAATTTTGAGGTTTTTTCACCAAATTTATTTTAACTGACTTGACTTTTAGATTGCTATAAACACATATATACAAGTTTTATTTATAAAATATTTTTTGTTTGCAAATATGTCGTTTGGCCTCCCATTTCTTTTAAAATCCAAAAAATGACCCCATCTTGCTGTGAGACGAACAGTGGACAGATGCAACGAATCGTCCTCACTCTATTTACAATATAAAAACTCTATTACAAATATAAGACATTCTAGTTTTGTCTAATTTCTAATAAACATAGACATATATAAATAAACTATATACATAAAAATCTAGGCAAAATTAGAAAATATTATAATATGAACAAATAGACAGTGCTTTCCGATAGCTATAGTGTTTAAACCATATAGAAGTAGAATGCAAGTCAAAGCAATATCCTTACGTGAATGGTAAGCTGATAATAAGTAAATGAAAAGTATTTGTTCTATACAAACACACTGCCTTTCGCCTTCCCTATTATTATTTTCTATTGCTATAAATACGAACTAACATGGCGACCCACGCAGATTACACACCTAGCATTCATCGCAAAATTTTCTTATATAAGAACAAATATACTTTCATACTTCATTGTGAAACAAAAATATTAAAAATGGTACTATAATTTTAAACCCTAGCTCAACTTAATCAGATTTTTACATATACTATTCTAATTTGCATGGTAGTTTCTAACTTTCTATATCCATAAAGCTAACAGGGTAGTTTCTTTAAGTATTCTCTTAATAATACAATAGACCAAAGATATGAAAACTTTATACCATATTTGTTTATGCATTTCCCTTCATCTTGACTAATAACGGTATCTTCTCACCATGCTAAATCTTAATGGGTGTTATAGTATTAGAGAAAGTAACTCGAGGTACAAAATTTTCACCGAAGTTTATTTTATAGTATTGTCATTTAGATTGCTACGAACACATATATAAAAATTCTATTCATAAATTATTTTCCGTTTACAAATATATCGTTTGACATTTTCTTTTAAAAACCCAAAAGATGACCCCCTCTTGATGTGAGAAGAACAGTAAACAAATGCAACGAATAGTAATTCCTCTATTTTATAATCTAAGACTTTTTAGTTTTGTCTAATTCTAATCAATCTAGACATATATAAATAAATTGTATATATCGATCAATGAATAGTTTAGAAAATCTTATAATACGAAACAAATGGAGCAGTGCTTTAGCTATAGGGTTTAACCATATAGAAGTAGAATGCAAGTCTCAAAGCTATTCTCTCTGTTCTATATAATAAGACTTTATGAGTTTACGATGATTCATTAATGTATTAATATATATATTTTATATATATGTTTAGATTTATTAGTACGCATATAAATATAGACCAGACTAGAAACAGAGGAAATATATCCTCACGTGAATGGTAAGCTCACGACAAATAAATGAAAAGTATTTGTTCTAGACATACACACTGCCTTTCGCCTTCACTATTATTATTTTCTATTGCTATAAATGCAAACGACCGTGGTGACCCGCATAGATTGCGTACCTAGCAGTCATTGCAAAAAAAAAAATATATAATAACAAATGTACTTTCATACTTCATTGTGAAAGAAAAATATTAAAGACGGTACTATAATTTTAAACCCTAGCTCAACATAAATCAGATTTTTACATATAATATTCTAATTTACATGGTAGTTTCTATGTCCATAAAGCTAACATGATAGTTTCTTTAAGTGTTCTCTTAATAATACAATAGACCACAGATATAAAAACTTTATACCATATTTGTTTATGCATTTCCCTTCATCTTTAGACTAATAACAGTATCTTCTCACCATGCTAAATCTTAAGGGGTGTTATAGTATTTGAGAAAGTAACCCGAGATAGTAAATGTTTAGCGTAAAATTTTGATAACCGAAGTCTTACATGAAAAATATTAAAATATAGTATCTCAAGATACTTTTTAAACAAATATATTATATATATATATATATATATATATTATACTCCCTCGATCCGTTACTGTCGTTGACTTTTTTATACATGTTTGACTATTCGTCTCGTTCAAAAAATTTACCTAATTATTAATTATTTTTATATATTTTATTTATTATTGAATATACTTTTATGCATATATATAGTTTTATATATTTTATAAAAAATTGAATAAAACAAACGGTCAAACATGTGTCAAAAAGTTAATGACGTCGGGTAGTAGCAGGAAATCAAACACTAAGACAATAAACTATGGCACATTTAAGATTTGAGCAATATCACCATCGTGGAAAAACACATCGATGTACTATATTTTAATGGCATACCATAAACGTAATTTTTTTTTAAAAAAAATGGCTATCGTATGCCACGCTTTCTTACGTCTTAACCCACACGCCATGCACTCGATTGGTTACGAAAGGTTTACAAGCGATTGATTTAACAACAAATTGTTGTTTGGACACACTTTACATGACATGACACGCCTTCGGTAAAATACGTCACCCCGACCAAATACTATGCCTCAATTATTCACAGACACGGGTTAATTTGGCGCTTTAAATTTACTCGCCGACACCAAATTACGGTTTAGAGCAAATATGCCTAAACTATAAGCATATTTAAAAAAACAATAAGAAGGAAAGAGAAGATAAGTGAGCTACAAATAATTTGTAGTAAGCTATAGCAAGTAGCTGTGTATGACATATGAGACTATGTATTAATGTATTAATGTTTTATAGTAACTATTATATAAATTAGATATTAAATTGACTATAAATAAATTAAAGTCAGTTGGCTATACTATTGAACTCAGTGAACTTTCTCAAGTGAATACCGCTATAAAAATATCACCTCTCATGCATGCCTCACGCGTGTGGTGCCCCCATCATGCAACAGAGACTATAATAACTTGTACCGCATAAGAATACTGCAGATGGCAATGCTTTCATTTCCGGTACAGTGTCACTGCAATAATTAATTAGCACTCACTATATACAAATTAAAGTAGTTGCTTAGAATCATTTTTGGTTTATGCTATGTTTGTGGTCGATCGCCGCTTCGGGTTGCCACGGCCTCGTCACATGAACGACCGATCGAAAGCGATCCGGTTCTGTTTGGACGTACGGCTGGCTCCCAACCCACGCCACTCTGCATGTAGAAATGAGCGGTAAGTATCAATGAAATTCATGTTGGTTTTGTGACATATCTAGGTTGGGTGACGCATTCTTATCAACTAGTGATATTCTAAGTAAACTTTTAAGGTCACAGATTTATCAATGAACTTTTTTAACGTACTTAAAAAATTACCTTAAGGTGCCCCATTTTTAGAGTGAAAATATGGTATCTTGAGGTACTAAAATTTTGCACAGTTTTTTTATCATCTTTGAGAAGTAGCTTAAGGTACCAAAAATTTTAGTATAAATTTTTGATACCTTAGTATAAATTTTTGGTACCTCAAGGTATTAAACTTTTGGGCAATTTTACAGTCCTTGAGAAGTTATTAGGAGGTACCACTTTTTACGTAAATTTTGGTACCTTTCAGTACCTACCCAAGAACTGTAAAATTGCCCTAAATTTTTAGACAAAAAAATATTATACCTTGAGATACTTTTTTAATGATGGTAAAAAGCCCTTGCACTAAAATTTTTAATAACTTAAGATATTTTTTGATGGTAAAAAAACTCTTTATCTTTAGGCATCCCTTTATTTAGGAGTACGCTAATTGTGCACACTAGTGAACATACAAGTATAGAGTATATATATTACTGAATACTGTCGGTGAGGTTGAAAAGAAAAGGCTCATAGCTCGAATCGGCTCGTACTCGTAGTAATAGCGAGCCAAGTTGAGCTGGGATTTTCTCGTGTTAGCTTAAGAGCCAAGCTAGCTTATTATGGTAACTGAGCCGAAACGAGTTGAACAAGCTAGTAATCTTCTTTAATTATTCGCCAAAGTTGTATTTTAGATGATGGACTAAATCATTCCACTGAACTAATTTGGTTCGAACAATTACCTACCTAAAAGAGATATTCAGCGGTATTGTACTCATAACCTCTGTCAAAGACGATTGTTTCCTTCGACCCACATTGTAAATCGGAAGGGTTGCACTTTGACAAGCCGTGATTCTAACGACGTATTGTCGTAAAATTTCTCAATCCCATCGTCTTGTTCAAGAATAAAACATGCCAACTTAATCGTGTCTATTCGGGATCCTGTCAATCACTTACGGTCCTCGATCATTTTTTATCTTCTGCTTATACGCCAAAATATAAATTTTTCAACCATAATTTTAAAGTTATTTTAAGTTTTTTTCATCGTAGGCTATTTTTCCGCCTTAGTTTTCGCTAAGAATACGTGTATAAAAGTATCATTCATAAATTAATTTCGTTTTTTCAGAAAAAAAAAGCCCAACCATCACTTCCTTTTAATTGCTCACCACAGCAACTCCATTAATGCTCGGTCAGTCGGATGGCAATAGATCGACATGATTGATCGAGGTTTATGCGACGGAGCACCTCCGGCCTCCACGTACGTTTGTACCAGCTCCGTGCTTAAGAATTCGAAGCCACAATGCCAAACACAAAAATGACGCACTCGTCGCCTTCTTTAGCTAGGCTTGTCACTGAACAATTAAGCAGGAACCATGAGCAACACATCAGACTGATGAAGCTTAATTACCAGTCGACAACGACGATGGTGACCCGATACTTTAAGTCTAGGAAGAAAAATTTGCCCCAGATGCATTGATTCAATTTTGTTTAGGAAGTGAAAACAAAAAACTTCGGTGTATAAATACACGTTCACATTGTCACCATGAGTACATTTCTTTATAATGAAGTCTACACGACGTCCTCCCATCCAGACGACATTCTTTAACGAACAAAACACGACGCCCTACACGCGTGCTTTGCCACCTGCACCGGCTCCCCTTTGCTGCTCCGCCTCCTTCCCTCCACCCATCCGTGCTTCCCCTTCAGCCGGCACCGACGTCCTCCCCCTGCGCTGCTCCCCTCCGTCGGCTTTGCACGTCGGTGATCGCCTCCTCCCGCGCTCCGCCTCTGTCCTTCTGCGTTTTCCGTCCATTAGCGCCGATTTCCCCCGTGCTGCTCCCCTCCGTTAGCTTCATGAGTTGGTGCCTGCCTCCCCCGGTGCTCCGCCTCCATCTACGTGCTGCCTCGTTGATGGTGCTGAATGATACCAGTTGGTATCAATGGTATTAGATGAAACCAGCTGGTATCATTGGTACCCAATGATACCAATTAGTATCATTCGATAACGATTGGTACCCATCACATGATTTAAATGCGAAACTTGAAGACTTCTCCCTGCGTGCGTGTTGACGTCGAAAATGCGATCCGACGTATCACACACGAAGGCCTGGGAGTCAATATTAGACAGCTTTAGTGCAGGACCTAAATTCTTAGAATGATGCACGGGCGTGCCAGTCAGTTTGATCCTGTAACTGACAAGATTAACCGTAAAACAAGCCAATCGACTATCAAGCTGATAGGTGACTAAATATCCAGCTGATCAGATGTTGATCAGAAATAGACTGGAATTAAATATTAAATCAACATAATCCACCAAGTTACTTATCAATCTTAGTCGATCGGACAAGACCCTATAACCAGATCAAACTAGACATACAGAGATTGGACTTAACCAAGACAGTATGCAGTCGAGCACGATATGATTATAGGAAACATGAAGATCGATAAAGCTAATAAATAAACAGACGAATTACTTGGAATAAGCAATGAATCATGTGTTACGATCGGCTAAACCCAACTCCCATGTAATTCTCGTAAGCCGATGCAACATAAATGACTGTCGATCTAACTAAATCAAGCCGATTGGTATAGAAATAATGCAGTGAAACGATCGGCTACTCTATTGATGTAAATATAATAAGCATGTAGATCGGCAAAAAACATCGGCTATAGACAGCAGACAAACATCCCAGATCTATAAAATACTTAGCCTAGATTGCTAAGAATAATCATAGAAGATCGGACCCAACCGAGACAGTTTAAGATTAAACCTAGCAATGTCAGGATAGATACTAAATAGATCTAGATTACTATTAAGCCAATGAGCCAATGACTGATAACTTATCGGCTGGTACTCCGATAAAACAATGAGTAAAATACATCAATCTGATATAAATAATTTGACAAATGCAATCTACTAGATCGGACCTAACTGAGACAGTACTAGATTGAATATGTCAAATAGCGAATATCAAACCAACATAGATCATCTAAAGTGGTCGACCAGATCAACTAAGAATATGAAAATGATCTAAGTTGAAACTGATACGATAACTAGCAATCGCGCAACAAGATTAGAAGATCGAACTGAACCGAGACAATTCTAATCTAGTCGAACGATTACCGTGGCTCGGCGGAACGTAGGACTTACCCCTCTGTCGGAGATCGAGACAATGCAGCCCCACGTCAGGTGCCAAGTTCCACCGGAGTTGAAACCTCGGTTAGGAGGGTGGCGATGCGCCGAAAGAAGTTGATCTAATTGTTTGGTAGATAAAAAACAATGACCCTGAGCATATATATTTATACCCTTAGGTTGAGGCTAGGCCGTGTTGGACACGATATACAACTCCTAATAGATAAAAAGAAATAACAAACTAGTCCTATGCGGACTCTATCTTAACTCCTAAAACACACGCAAGTCCCGATCGGACTCTAATCCCTTAGAGATAAAATAAAATCCTAACTAATTCTAATTAATAGATAAATTTACGCCGTCCAGCCTTGGTCTTCACGATTCCTTGTCGGATTTGAACTCTTCCGATAAAATTTCTATTAACGATTGTATATTTCCTTATCCGAATCTAATAAAAAATTTACTAAATTTGGATGTTAACAGCGCGTCAGCAGGGACACGGCCACTCACTCAACCTCGCCGGCTTCTCTCAGCGTGTGGAGGCGGAGGCGGAGGCGTGTGGGCACATTGCGACGGATGGTGCTTTCATAACTTCTCATATCTAAACAGAATCTCGTGGTGTAGCCGGCCTATTTCTTTAAAACAAACAAGGAAAGCAAAGCCCTTCCACACCAGATCAACGGAGGAAAAAGGTGAAAACCCCAAAGAAATGAAAGAGGTCCTAAAGCATGTTGGGACACATTGGCTTGATTAAAACATAAAAAAATTTAGCTTCCAATCTTTTTTCTTATATTGAAATAATAAGCAAACAAATTATTAGCGAACAAGGGTAAAACTTATATATATATATATATATGTCTATTACGATTAAAAACAAATTGTGTGAAATAAATATAATAAAAAGTCACGAAATTAACTCTAAAATTGAGTTTTTAACTTCAAAAATAAGTATATAACAAGAAGTATAACCGAAAGGACAGGAGCCTTATGATATTAAAATTTTAAGCCCTTTTCCATCTTCAATTTTGTATGTGTTCATATATAAATCTGGCTAGAACTTCCAACACCATATTTCGCTTAAAATAAGTATAAGTAAAACAATAACTAACAATAATTTATAGATATAACTTTTATATACATGTTTTTAGTGATTTAAAAAGAAAATGCTAAAAAACAAACTAAGGTGAAAGTATCTCAAATTAACTCTAAACTGAAATTTTAGCTTACATAAGTAGAAGAGGGAGACTTAGGAGTAGAATAATGAAGAAGACGCCAACTCTCCACCAAAACACACTAGTAACAGAAAATCTCCCTGGTGAATAGACACAAAATCTCAGGTGGTCCTCTGGATTGATTATGAGTGCACTATCTTTGTTCCCTTTGTTTTTATGTGCGAGTAATTGTCAATATTAATGGGTACTGTTTCAATTTTGAAACCAGCAAATTTTAGGTTTTTGAATTGTTTTTGAAAAATAAAAAAATGTTTACTTTAAATTTTTAAATTGGTAATTGTGACGAAAAAAGTTCTATGATTGCCTTTATGCAACAGTCCTTTTTAATGTATTTTTCATATATTTTGATATATGGAATAATTGTAAATGCTTATAATAATTTATTTTTAACTGAAAACTTACAATAATTTATTGCGAGCACTGCTAAAAGTAGTTTTAATATGAAATACTATTTGAAGACAATTATTTGAAAGCAACGCGACACCAAGTAACCACCACCGTAATTGCTTTGATTTAGGCAAAATAAATGCATTTTTATGCTCTTATTTAATACCGATCTAGAGATAAAAAAAATAAGGAAATTTTATAAAACTATAGATACTTAAACCAAATTGTTGCAAATCTACATATTTAATGTTGTTTAACATAAAACTACATATTTAGCATCGAATTTCCAAGAAAACTACACACTTAAGTTCTTATATCACCAACCTATATATTTAGTGGTAGAGTTACCAAATAACCACATATTTTAAAGTTTCACTGCTGTATCTTTAAAGTTATAAGAGTTGTAGTTTTATGGTAAAATTAATGTTAACTTATAGCTTGTGATATAGTGCTTACCTATGTAGTTTTGTGATAAATTATGGTGTAATTGTGATGTTAATTCTATAACTTTATGATACATAACATTGAATCTATAGTTTTATGATAATTTTATCAAACTGTACATAGTTTTGTAAAATTTACTCATGTATGCCTCTTGCCTATCCACCAGCCAATATTCATTTTTCATTAATAAAGGTATTTAATCCATCTCCAAATAACATCTCGTTTGTTTTAAATTCAAAATAAAATTATTTTGGGACGATTAAGATTTTTTTTCTTATCTTGGCATTAAGGTGATGTTTAGATTGAGTGTAACGTCGAATGTTTGATCGGACGTCGGAAGGAGTTTTTGGACATGAATAAAAAAACGAACTTCAAGGCTAGCCTAGAAACCGCGAGACGAATCTTTTGAGCCTAATTAATCTGTCATTAACACATGTTGGTTACTGTAGCACTTTATGGCTAATCATGGTCTAATTAGGCTCAAAAGATTCGTCTTAAGATTTCTTATATAGCTGTGTAATTATTTTTTTAGTTTATCTACGTTTAATACTTTGTTTTGATGTCAAAAAATTTGATATGATTATTTTGGAAAAAAGTTTTAGAACTAAACAAAGCCTACAAATAGGACAGATGGAGTAATAAGGCAGTAACCAAATTCAGGAAACTTTATGTCCATCCATCAATCGGCATCACGATACTGTGGCTGTCAGAACTTGGGTGGATAGGCATGTACGGAAAATTAGGCTGTTGTTGCCTTGTTGCAACAGTGGGATGTCATTCGAGGTAGTCTGAGGGCATGCCCAATGCTCTGAGCTCTGATGTAACGAGTGGTTGTAGCCGGTCACATTAAAGCTGCTGATCACATTAAAGCTGGCTTAGCATGTACCATGTTTCGGGTTTAAAATAGATTAAAAATAAATTGTATAAAGTTTTAAGCTAAATTTTTTAAAAAATTGATAGACTTGTGAAAGAACCCACAGGCCTTAGCCCATTTCTACCCCTAGGTGCACGTATCCTACATAGCAACCAGTGGCTTTGTAAGAAAATAGGAGTAAGGAGAGAAAACGCCAAAGATGGAGCGGGTCGGCTAAGGTTGGTCTGCTGCGGCAGGACCTCGCGCTGCCGCCGCGCGCTCCGCTGCGGCGAAAAAAACCTTGATCTGCCGCCACACCGAGGTCGCTCTGTTGCTGCCAAGATCGATCTGCCGCCACCGAGGTTGCTCTGTCGTTGCCGGGCTTGATCCGCCGCCTCCTAGGTCGAGGTCCACCATAACCGATGATCATCGTTGTGGTGAGAGAGGGAGAGGAAAGGCGTCGGGGAGAGAGCGGGTTGGAATGCTAAGAAGATCGTCTCTTCGTAAAAAAAAAATATATCGACTGAAATGTAAAAAGACATATAGATATGACTTGTATTGTAGAGTTAGTACGCTCAACCTATGGGACATGTTGGAACCACTCACGTGAGTGGCTTGTATATAGCATGCCCTCATAAGCTCCTACGAAAGAGGGAGAGGATAAATAAGAAAGTGAGGTTAACTCTTGTGTAAGATCTAGCTCTATTTATACTATAAAAAATGCATTAGATATACATGTGAGAGAAATTGATAAAAGATAAAAACTAGAGTCAATTTTATTGTATATGTTGGCTCTAATGTGAACTTATAGTTAGTAACTTGGCTTCTCTAAACTTGTTCGATCACGTTGC
This sequence comes from Oryza brachyantha, assembly GCF_000231095.2. NCBI lineage: Eukaryota > Viridiplantae > Streptophyta > Magnoliopsida > Poales > Poaceae > Oryza > Oryza brachyantha. The sequence goes on along the minus strand of NC_023169.2, from coordinate 13,307,210 downwards.
TGTGCTACTCCCGTAAGCAAGAAAATTTGGAAAGCCACTGTTGCCTAAAAATGGCAATTAAAAGGAAAAAGTAGTAAATAAAATAACAGAAAAAAGATATTAGCATACGATTAATTAATTATTAATAATTTAAATTTAAAAATATATTTCTTTTTTCAAGGATTCTTTGCTTGCACCTTGCTTTCTTTGCGTACTCTTCTCTCCATGGCGGTTGTTTCTTGTTAGTATACTGAAAATAAAATTTATGCTTTGAAGCCAACTGTTCTCTTGTCAAATATAATTCTATTACGACACATGAACATGTAACTAGTGGAAGTCAAAAGTAAACAAACAGTCACATTTGCCACATATACGCACATAGCTGCTACTCACTCACTTTCATATTTTCATATTGTAAGATGTTTTGGACATAACTAGAATCATCTATTAATTAACGTAATTAACGTGTATAGTTTTTTATATGCTTATTTTTATTATCATAATATAAATGTATATACTGTTAAAAATATTATATTATAAAACAAAGCTTTCTTTTAAGTGAAGGTGATACAATATCTATACTACTATAAACATGGCTAGCGGTTGTAGCAGCGAATCTGCCGCCACCACCAGCACCAACTCCTTATTTTTTTATCTATTCTCTATTTTTGAAAGAAAAAATAATGGTGGATTCCACATATATATATATATATATATATATATATATCGTTCGTACTAATTTTACTTATTATGATAAAAACCGTGAGATTAATGGACACATATGTCAATACGATTAAAATATGACACATGGAAAAAGTAATGTTAACAACATGTTATAATTTTTTAAAAAAAATTAATTTTTTTTAAAAAATTGAATTCCGTTACCATGTACGGGCAATGTGCTAGTTAGCATTAAAGTTGGGAGGACAAAGGTGCAGTAGAGAGCAATATTAAAGTTGCAGGTAAGATATGGAAGCTGACAAAATTTCCAATGAGAACACGTCCACAGATGTGTAGTTTGTACGTAACAAAACTTTAATAATATAACGTATGTTAGAGATATAGACATATACGATTAGATAGAGATAACAGAGTCCAATAGAAATTTTAGAGATAAAGATAAAATCCTAGAGAGATATGATAAAATATTTATCTTGTACTTTAAGTTTCTATCTCCTATGTACCATATAAATAAACCCACGAGGGTCAGTGTAATATACGACAGATTAGAACAGATCACAATAGATCATAGTTTCTCTCCCTATTCAATATTTTTTATATGGTATCAGAGTCTAGATCCTAATACTGGCCGTCGAATTTGAGTCAACGCCGGCGCGCCGGCGGCGGCGGCGAGCCCATCCAATCGATTCAATGGCTGGCCGATCATCACGAAGACGACGACGCCAGCCCATCGTCAATCTGTGAATGACCGATGAGCAACGCTGGCGGCAAGATGTTCGGGCCGGGCGTTCAATGGCAAAGCCTATGCTTGCCGGCACCTGCGGTTCAACAGCAAAGACAGAAGCTATGCTTCGATTTCCAGCACAAAAAGCCTCCGCCCGGGGAGTTCAAGCCAGGTGCTCGATGCAAGACGGCGTCCATCCATGCGAAATCAAGCGACAGCACCATCGATCATCAACCACAGTGCATGCATCTATTTTTTTGTCAATTAGCTACATAGCTCCATATATTATTCCTAGATTAGATTTTCCTCAATAATTAGTACTATTTAGTACTAGATCAATTTTTTTAGCCACCATATATCATCTATAAATTAGATTAGATTAGATTCTTCTCGCTACAAAATCTCCAAATTCTAGCCGGCAGAAGCAGAGGAGCGACGACATCGATCAATCAACAAACAAGCACTACATCAAGCAACTGACGTCTTCACCGAGTCTTCACGTCCACCCACAACATACATTGAAGTAACATCACCGATGGTCTACATCAACATGGGAACAACATGACGTCGCTACGTCCACAACGATGGACATTTATCTCGCGTCCTCTGACAGGAATCTCTGCAAGACGCTACATCGACGACGGCATCGACCGCGTCATCTATGACAGGCAAAGAGTGCATCAACCTGGCATCACTATGGTGGTAACCTCCTATACGACGTACGGAGTACAACCAAAAATTGGTGACCTAACGTCAACGGCGTTCTCTGACATCTGCAAGATGACCCAAGGGCATCCTCTGACATATGCAAAGACGCTTTCAATGGTATTCTCTGACATCTACAAGGTGCCTCATCTAAGATCGCAGTCCATCTTCAATTTTTTTTGCCTTCGGCTATATTTGGCTACATCAACTACCATGGCTACGACGACCACGGCTATCACATGATTAGCTACCTCGACAAAAATTACAACAAATCATCCTGGACAACTCCAGTTAAAAGCGTATGTGTCATCGCTCTCATTCATGACACTCCCGCTATGACTGCGGGAGGGAACAGAGGAGAGAGACAAGGGATAAAACAGAGGAGAGAGACAAGGGATAATATAGAAGGGGACGTAGTCACCAAGGTGGAGGATCGAGACGACACAGAATGAGACGCAGTCACCAAAGTGGAGGACTATCTATCAGAGATGCAATCAATGATGGAGAAACAAAGAAGAAAAGACGATGAAACACAAGATTTCAAATCCAGTCGCAATCGTTCGCTTCGCTCCCGTTACGACTGAGGGAGAATGTTAGAGATATAGATACATACGGTTAGAGATAACGGTGTCCAATAGAAATTCTAGAGATAAAGATAAAATTCTAGAGAGATACGATATAATATTTATCTTATACTCCAAGTTTCTATCTCCTATATACCCTATAAATAAACCCATGAGGGTCAGTGTAACATAAACATATTAGAACTGATTATAACAGATCATAGTTTGTCTCCCTATTCAATATTTTCCACAACATACGAGTTAAGGCTATGCTTCATGCATAAAATGAAACGCCGATATATATTTTTAGTTCTTTCCGTGGCGTTATCCCATATACTCCGTACATATGCAACTATGCAATGGGGCGACTGGTTTCTTGCGCTGCGAGCAGCACTGTCATGTATACCTGCTTATATTTCTGCAAACAGACCTTGTGCTAAGTTGCTAATACATTTCTGCTAAGTTTCCTGTTTTTAAGAAAGTAAGGGGTCGTCGGTTACGACTAACACAAGCACGTGCTCGTGGTACCGATACCTCACGGTACTAAATTGTTTCTGATCGTTGAATCCAACAATGTACATTCTATTTAGCTAGATCTAATAGTAAGAAATGATTTAGTATCTCGAAATATCGGTATCTCGAGGTACAGAAGAAAGGACAAGAGTAAAACTCATTCCTATGTATTAGTTATAAGTTTTCACAATTTAACTTAACATCCACATATATTAGCATAGCATAATGTTCATGTTTTTTTCTTTCGTTTTAAGATATATCTATCTACGGACTAAATATGATATTCACTTTTTCCGTATTATAAGACTTTCTAGCCTTGTTTAGATTTATTTGTGTACTAATGAATATAGACATATATAAAACATATACATTTATACATGATACATGGATGAATCTAGACAAACCCAGAAGGTCTTATAATACGGAACAAAGGGAGTATATATGATACTAAATATATCACGCTACTGTATTAATATATTTTGAAATGAAAAGAGACGAAAAGAGCATAATCGATGTAATGGATGTAGGTTACGCTCAATTACGTGATCGCGTGGGGCTTTTAACAGAATATCCACTCGACCTTGTCGAACACCCAGTCGATGAGCTCGGCGAGGCCGCCGCCGACGCTCATGTCCGTCTCGCCGTCGAACGGGTACGGCGGCTCCGGCGCCGTCGCGTCTAGCAGCCGCTCGACGGGCACCACCGGCCCGGACCTCTCCAGATGCCTCATGGGCCTTCCGTACCGGGCCGGGTCCGGGCAGTAATCCTGCACAAAAGGGAAGCCGATGTAAGCCTCGTTTGGATGGGCCATGGGTTAAGGCCTCTTAGCCCGGTGAAATGGGCCCAGACCTCGTCGGCGTGCATTTTGCGGACAAAAGTTTTGAAGGCCCGGAAGTTGGTGCCCGTCAGGAGCTCGTCCGACAGCCGGAGGTACGTCACGGCGGCGGCGCGGCGCGGCGGCGCGCGGCCGGGGTCCACGCCGTTGGGCCGCGCATTCAGGAGCATCTGGTTGTAGCCGCCCCGGTCGTACCTGCTCAGCGCGTTCTCGCACGCCGCCTCGACGCCCTCCCGCCACGCCGCGCTCAGCGCCTGCCGCACAAGCCGCTCCGGCGAGCTCATCGCCTCCTCGGGCTGCTCGGCGTCCCGCATCTCCGCGCAGGTGAAGTTGAGGACGGCACCGTCGTGGCGCGCCAGCATGCGCGCGACGGGGCGGTACCCGTCGCGCCCCGCCACGTTGTAGTACCCGGCGGCGAGCTCCGCGGCGTGGCTCGGGTGGCGGTACCACCAGTGGATCCCCGACACCTTCGCGGCGAGTTTGAGCGTGCACCCGAGGAAAGCCGCGTTCGCCTCGTCGAGGACCCTGTCCCCGTGCTCGAGCAGCTTGCCGGAGTACCACGTCAGGAAGAACCTCCCCGCCTCGGCGAGGTACGTGCCGCCGTCCGCCGCGAAGAACCGCGTGTCCTCCGGCGTGTCGTTGTACTCGCCGGCGTCGTCGTCCGGCAGCTCCCACTCCGGGTGCCCGGTCTCTGTCGCCGCCGCCTTGAAGTCCTCCTCCAGATACTTGTCATAACACTGCACCAAATTTAATTTTTAACTCCCAAGTTTCATCATTTACAAACTGATTTTACACCAAACCGTGAACTGATTTTACAACTTCAAGAATTGAATTCAAATTGTTAATTACACAGAGAGAAATAAATCCTACTTGGAACTGTCCGATGCCAGGGAACTCCCAACCCTGGCTCTCTGGGTAGGATGGGTACCTCAGCTCACCGGCAGGGCCGAGACCAACCTCTATGTCCACGATCAGGCCGGCGTCCAAGAAGTCAGCCATGTTCTCTCTGAAGCTCTTCATGAAATCGGCGTACAGCTAGCGTCATCACAGATGAACAATCGATCAGGTTGATTAGATTAACCTTGAATAGATCATAGTTGTGCCATACGGGAAACAGTTTTTAGCACACGGGTATATATACATCCGTGTGCTTGCATGCCATTTAAATAGTCATAAAAAATATAAAAAAAATTGACAATATAGATTAATATGAGTTATATCACTTCACAAATATGCAAGTTTAAATTCAACTTCTATAAGTTGTGAAAAAAAACAAACAAAACTGAAACTAAGTATACGCATATTCATAATTATTTTTGTTATTTTTGCTACAACTTGTAGAAGTTAAATTTAAACTTGCATGTTGGTGGAGTGATATAACTCATATCAAACTATCTTATCAATTTTTTTTTATATTTTCTGATAACTATTTAAATGACATGCAAGCAACGAATGTATATACACCTAATTGCTAAAAAAAACTTCTCCATGTGCCATGCTGCCATCTACAATGCAAAGTTGCAAGCTTACCTGGATAGCGGTTCTGCCATGGAACAGAGGCCGGTCGTCCACGCCGATGGTGAGGTACTCCTGGTTCCTGGCCCCGCGGCGGCTCGTGTAGTACACGTCCGGGTCGCCGTCGCCGACGTCGCGGACCCAGCGCGGCAGCGGGATGCTGACGGCGTCGCCGACGTTGCCGCCGCAGGCGTGGAACGACATGATGGCCTGCACCTTGAGGCCTTCCTCCTGCGCCATCCGGAACAGCTCCCTGTACGCGCGCCACCCGTACCGCGCCGGCCCGGCGCCCTCGACGATGCCCCACCACACGTCCGCCATGACGCCGTCGACGCCGGCCCCCCGCAGCCGCCGCAGCTGCGCCCTCAGCGCCTCCGCGTCCTCCAGCTCGTTGTCCGCGGTGACCACGCCGAGCTGCACGCCATGATCGATGTGACCAAAAAAAAAAAAGCTCGGAAATTCGCGTGAGCGAGCTCTCGATGTCGCAGATCGTGTAGATTACCGGGAGCATGACGTAGACGGGGACGTAGTTGGCGAGCATCCTCTCCTCCTCGTCGGCGTCGGCGAGCAACGGCGGAGGCTGCGGCGAACGAGCAATGCTGCAGTGCAGGAGCCAAGAACTCGGCCTGAATTCAAGAAATGCTAGCTTCTCCTACGTACCTCGGGCAAAGGAGAGTCCTGTTCGCGCTCGGCGGCGACAGCCCGGAGAGAAGCCACCGTCGTCCTCCTCCTGTAGCCAGCGACGGCGAGACGCCGCCCGGTCGTCGGCGGTGGGAGAAGGGGCGGCGCGGGAGACGCCGCCCTGCTCCGGTACATCCATCCTTGCTGCACCTGCACCTGCACCTGCACCCTGACCGGCTGCGCCGACGACGGAGTGGTTGCCATCATTGATGATGTGCAGCAATGGTTCCAACGTTTGTACAAAATTTTTTTAAAACAAATTGGGTAGATTTTTGTGGTTTTTGTCTATGAATTCTTGGTATAAATCGTTCGCGACTTGGCGTGCCATGCCATCTGCGTGACACACACAAATTTGTGCCCTTTTTTTGGCGATGTGTTCTGGGAAGACTTGGGCAGGTGTTCATGAAGGCGTGGTTTGCGTGAGCTCCGAACCGTGTGTTTTTTGCCTCTTAGTAAGAGGATATTACTATTTCCAGTTTCTGCACAAACTTTTTTCGTGGTGAACGTTGGCTTGGAACAAGCTAGACAACTTTGCAGATGTTGTTTTTTGTGCTTTTGGTTTTTGGCTTTGTGCAGTGATAGCTACAGTAAGGGTCTGGATTCAACAGGCGAGCCAATGGTAACGCAATGGCTTCCCATTTTCCTTTTGAAAATGAATATGTTTACAGTAATATTTTCCTATCGCGCGCATAGGAAATATTACATATCTAGATTATTTAACATGGGGCATGGCGATGTCAAAGAACTCCTTTTTAGTTACTTTTATGGCTAAATTTTGAATTCTAAACCAATTAGATTCTCTTCGTAAATATCTGATTTTCTCTGGAATCATTGAAACGATTGATACATAAAAATTATAAAATTAGTGTAGAAATACTTATATTATAATATAAAATTTAAATCTAAAAGCTAATGTTAAAAATAAAATACAATAAAGAAACTTTAAAATCTACTACAAATTTTGCATTAAAATTTTAGATTTAGCTGATCAACGGAATCGAAAAGATAGGGCTGTTAATTTTTTCTTTTCGAGGGCCATGAAATCTTATCGTCCAAAGCCCACACCCATGAGGCCCAAAGAATCCAGCCCAACTATGGTAGGCCCAAAAAAGTCCGTATTCGTTCACCCCCTCGTGCTCCCACTCCACCGCTAAGTCGTCCTTATCTCAGCGTCCGAGCCCACCACCGGCGGGGCGGGACTTTGGACTTTATGCCATCTTCGTCGATGGCAAGTTTCCAAATACCATCCTTCTAAATAACTTCGCTAATTTGCCACTGGCCTCGTACATTCGTAAATTATATGTCATTCTGCTACTATTTTGATGCTAAATCAGCAGCTACTATTTTGATGCTAAATCAGCAGCATCACCTAGGTGATGTGGCACCAAGCAATCAAATAACATTGCTAACCCTGGTAGCTCACTCCAAATTGAACGGCCAAAACAAACAATAGGCCAGACCAAACCATGAAAAATTGACATAGCAAATATATAAATATAATAATTTTATATCATCACATAATATATGCAGATATTTTTTCAACAAACGATCGTAGAATAGAGGCTAATATTTTTTTTCTAGCAAGCACAAATCAATCGGACAATTTGAAAAAAAAAACCAATCGGACAATTTCATCAAAACAAGAAAAGATCAAATTGGTCGACAGGTCTATAAGTACACGTGCCGACAAATTTGATCGGACAATTTGATCAATCAATCGCTCGGTAAAAAATTAATCGAGCAGATCCGATTTATAGCAATAAAAAAAAGATCGGATTGAATTTTTTTTTATAATCTGGATCATACTGGAGGTTTTTTAGAGAAAAAAGTGATCTTTTGGATAAAAAAAGAACATGAATTTGAATAAAAAAGAAAAAAATAACGATCGGTTCTTTTTATTGGGCAGTCGAAGGAAAATAAGAGATAAAAAAAAAGATAATATATTTTTTGAATCAGACAAGGAAAGGGAAAGAATTAGGTTTTAATCGGCATTGATGTTGTCCGATGCCTATATCGTGCAAGATTAAACTAAAAAATTTTCATATGCCTAAAAATATTTAATTTATCTTATAAGTACATGATATCTAACTTATCTTATAAGTATGAAAAAACTGGGAGCCACCGTTGCTCGCTTTTTCTCGACACACGCTAGGGGTAAGACGAAAATTTCATCATCGAGATGTCGCACGTATAGCTGATGTGACAACAAAACGATAGCAAATGACATAGACTACACAATACCGTAGGGTTCAGTGGCAAAATAGCAAAGTTATTTGAAAGGATGACGTTTGGGAACTCGCCGTCGAGGAAAATGGCATAAAGTCCAAAGTCCCACGACCGGCTCCCCTTTCTGCCCCACCGCACCGAACCGCACCGCACCACCACCACCACCCCCAAATCTCGTCGCGGCCGCGGAAACCCTACCCTGCCCTCCCCTCGGCCACCGTCGCCGGCCACGGTGAGCGCCCCCCCCCCCACAGCAGCGATGGCCTCCCCGGAGGGCTCCCCGTGGGTCTTCGACTGCCCCCTGATGGACGACCTGGCCGCCGCCGGCTTCGACGCCGCCGCGGGAGGCTTCTACTGGACGACGCCCGCCGCTCCTCCGCAGGCGGCGCTGCCGACGCCGCCCGTCGCCCCTGCCGCCGCGGCGCCGGACGCCTGGTAATTGCGGGGTTCACGGGCCTCCGATCGCTCTTGCCCGTGCCCGTGGTCTGCGGGGGTTGCGTTTTTTTTTTCTCTTGTCCTGATTTGTAGCGGCAGCGTGATTTGTGTTGTTACATCTATAGCGTAAGTTTAGAACATTTGATAGCATGATTGTTTCTATTGATGATTGTGCGATCGGAGATCGATGAAAGCGTGCTAGTGCGATTCGAATCAGGGGACTAGCCATTGCGTATGTGTGTCGTAGCATGTAGAACTAATTGCATAACTTACGTAGGGGCATGCGTCAGCTTGTTTTACAGAACAAAGGGCTCCACTCCTGGTCATATTTCATATTTGAATTCTGGATTACTTTTCAAATCTAATTATCTGTGTTCATACGAATTGTATTTCAAACCTAATTTGGTTTCTGTTCATGATTTACAACTCTCATTTTATTTTTTATTTCGGATGCATATGCTGCATATACAGTGGGTCGAAGTATGCACCGTTTCGTACTTTCATGTTTATATGGTGTCATGGGATAGTTCAACTGAGGAAAACTGACACGATCACTTATGATGTTTATTTTGTCACTATTATACAAGATTTAGGTTGCCATGTAATATCGCAATAGAAGAACAGACAATGAGTAAAGCAAAGGGCATCAAATTGAGGGTGGATGGTTGCATTTTTCTGTTCGTCCAACTGTCTGAAATACCGGATTTTAAAATTTGTTAGATCTATGTGCAAGTCAATTGCTTTGACATGCTATTTTGAGCCAGGTATTGGGCTTTCTGGTGGATTTTTCAATGAATGGTCTATGAAGGATCAGAAAAGGGGTGGGTAATGTTTGGTTGGTAGGCCTTGGATTCCAGCAGGAAGCATACTGTGGAACCGCAATTTATTGAAGAATGTGTTCATGACTCCATGTTAGGCTATTGTTTATTACAACTCTTTGATTTATGACTTTTCTTTTATTTAGATACCTTGTAATCTTGTGGATCTCTAGTACATTTTCTGTATGCACCAGGAAATGATATCATGTGTTTTTCAAGTTGTCCTTGTGGTAGTTGGTGCTTCAGGCACTGTAGGTTGTGGCGTTATGAACCACTATGACCCAATTAATGCATCTTAACTGGTGTATATCATGTATTGTACTATTGTGTTAAGTTTGCTTGATTCCTCCGTTGCCACTGTACAGTTTTTTATGCTACTTATTATTGTATATTATTGTGAAATATGACATACTGAAGTACAAGTCTATTTTTTCACCAGTGCTGAAAACAATGGTACTGTGGAGTGTGAACATGGCAAAGAACAGTCAGCAAATAAACGGTTTGTCTACTTCCATATTCCAATATACATTCCTAATTTCTTGTGGACATTTCTAACATGGCCACACAACATGTTAGTCCTAGATCGGAAAGTGTCTCTCAACCAAGCTCCAAAGCATGCAGGGAAAAATTAAGAAGGGACAAGTTGAACGAGAGGTGTGTTTCCTGATGAAAATCACAATTTTTTCTTTGCTAACTCTTGATTTAATTCATGTACTTAATTTCTATTAGGTTCTTGGAACTGGGTGCTGTACTGGAACCAGGGAAGACACCTAAAATGGACAAATCTGCTATACTGAACGATGCCATTCGTGTAATGACTGAGCTGCGTAGTGAAGCACAGAAGTTGAAGGAATCAAATCAGAGCCTCCAAGAGAAAATAAAAGAGCTGAAGGTTTGTCTTTCTTCCTTCATATAGTCAATTATTTATCGTGAATCTATTTGTATGGAACACCCGAAGCAGCTGCATAACTACAGCATTAGGTTCTTTTTGTCTGAAATTTAATGGTAATATTGATAGTTTCGTTGGCTCAGCGTGATGTTAGCCATAGGTTATAGGTGGTATGAACTATATAAAGCGTCTACACAGTGGACAAACTAAGTACCATGTCCTTCGATTTTGCAGGCTGAGAAGAATGAGTTGCGTGATGAGAAGCAAAAGCTGAAGGCCGAGAAAGAGAGCCTGGAGCAGCAGATAAAGTTCCTGAACGCGCGACCAAGCCTCGTACCACACCCTCCGGTTATCCCAGCCGCTGCATTCGCTGCCGGGCAGAAGCTGATGATGCCTGTGATTGGCTACCCAGGATTTCCGATGTGGCAGTTCATGCCACCGTCTGATGTTGATACCACAGATGACCCCAAGTCATGCCCTCCTGTTGCCTAAGTCAAAGCAAAAGATCAATTTGCCTCGCCTTGCAGGAAAGAGGCGGAACTGCCTTCCATTCAAGCTCAGTTTGGTCGTCAGTGTTTACTACCTAGCTAAACCGCAGGATTAAGCTGTATGAGATTTCAAAAAAAAAAAAAAAGCTGTATGGAAGCATCAACCGGTGACATTTGAACCCATGACACCGTTGTATATTATTATTATATCTTAGTAAATAAATTACATCTTTTGAAATAAATGAGAATTAGATGCCATAGAATTATATCCCACCATGTTTTGACCTTTGAACGAAGCATGATTAGGTTATTGGTGGACATGTCTGAGAAGAAAAGGAAAACGCTATGTGCTATGTTAGGTACAACGTGCTCACCTCGTAGGAGAACGTGCTCTGTATTAGTCCATGCTCGCTTGCATCTAAGGGGATATTCGAGTTCGAGCATGCATCTAAGGGGATCCTTTATCCTTATAACTTTTTTTAAATCACTCTTACATCGAATGTTTAGACACTAGACACTAATTAGAAATATGTTTAGACACTAATTAAAAGTATTAAATATAGACTATTAATAAAACCCATCTCAAACTCAAGACTATTTCGCGAGACGAATATATTGAGCCTAATTAGTCCATGATTAGCGAATGTGATGCTACAGTAAACATTTGTTAATCGTGGATTTATTAGGCTTAAAATTTTTTTCTAATAAAATAACCTTTATTTATGTAATTAGTTTTGTTATCAGTCTATATTTAATATTCCTAATTAATGTTCAAACATCCGATGTGACGAGAACTTAAAAAAAAGTCGCTAGATCTGAACACCATCTAAGAAAAAAAGGAAAACATCATGGAACAAAACATTCCATTCCTTCTGTACATTTTGTGATGTTTGCTGCGAAAATGTTCCGTTATCAATGGTCATCTTTTATTTGTTTGGAGGAAAACGAAATCACATATTTATAAATAAAAAATAATTTATGAGTATAATTTTATAAACGTTTTCTTGATGTTTTAAAAGTAAAGGCTAAAAAATAAACTATGATAAAAAAATCTTAAAATTAACTCTGAGAATTTAAATTTTAGCTTATAAGCATAAGCGAAAAGATAGGATGTCAATTTGATCTTCTTGTGTTTCAAATTAAATTCATTTTATTTGCAAGGAAATTAAACTGCCTTTGATATGCATGTGTTTAATTGTGGCATGTAATGGAATAGCACAGGTAACCCAACATCGAAACTGAAATAACAAAATTCAAAATTCGTCTTTTAGGAAATCGAAACGCAAAATACAGAGAAGTGCTCATGTATACACAACGATTAATACACGGCAACCGCCAAATCGAGTAACAGAAATGCCTCTAGTTGATTATGTTTTTTTGACCACACCTCAAAAATATACGTAGAAACCTGTGTATATCAGTATATACGTACGTACGCACGTACGCATGTACTTGTACACAATAGCAACACAAGAATGCAGAGTAAGTAATAAAACGACGTTGGTCGTTAGGCGGCCATGGCGAACGACAGTGCAGCCAGCGCAAGCCCGGCGACGGCCACCGCCGGCTGCAGATGCCGCGGCGCGGACGCGGCGGTTCTCGGGGCGGCCGCCGGAGACGACGCCGAGTCCCCCATCGGCTTGTGCGGCTCGTCGGCTGCGGCCGAGGGAAGCGGCGCCTGGGAAGGGGAGCCGGCGTTCGCCGCGGCTGCCGCCGCGGAGGCGGAGTACGGGACGGTGGTGACCTTGACGTGCATGGTGCCGTTGAGGCAGTGGCGCGGGATGCTGCAGATGAAGTAGCGCGTGCCGGCGGCGGCGAGCTCGAAGGTGGTGTTGCCGCCGGAGTGGACGGAGACCGGGTTGGTCGCGGTGCAGCTGTCGTAGTCCGACGCCGGCACCTCCAGCACGTTGTGGTACACCTCATACTTGAACGCTGCCAATGTCGACGAACTCGTTTGATCAATCAATCAACGGAGTAATTGATTAGCACTAAGTAGAGTAATGCATACTTATGGTGTCGCCGACCATGAACGTCTTGCCGGCGGTCCACTTGTCGTAGTCGATGTAGGTGTCCCAGCCGTAGGAGCCGCCGACCGTGTAGTCCTTGGCCACCGCCGTCGAGGCCACCGCCGCGATCGCCATGACGGCGGCGAGCACTGCTACGGAGCTGGCCTTCATGATGCTTCCCTTACGCGTGGTAGATGGATCGATCGGTCGATCGGCTGCCAAGAAGATCGATCAATTGTTGGCTCCCTGATAATGTGGTCGTCGCCTGACCGATCGATCGATATGTTTGCCACAACCAAGCAATGGCTGTTTATATAGGGAACAACAAGATGCCACAGCTAGATACCTCGCTCCTAATCTCCCCCCCTCTCTTTTCTTTTTCTGTATTAAGAAACTGAGACATGCACGCATGTATACAAGAGGTGTGTAGATGAGCTGAGTTGCTCCCGGCTCTACAAACTTGGAATCAAAATGATTAATTGTGCATTGCACGTTGCCTGATTAATTTTAGAACCTTGTTGAGTTGACTTCCATATATAGTTCTTTTAAAGAATTGTTTATAGTTCGCAATCCTGCATAGGGGGTGTATCTAGCAAAAAATTATGGTGTGGGGGAGGGGGGGGGGGGGGGTTGAGTAAAAAATAAAAACTCTTTTTCAACATTCAGACAAAACTGCAACCCCTTTTTATGGGAGATTTGCTTCAGTCTAATAAAAAGTAACAAAAAGTACCTCGAGGTACCGATACCTCACGGTATCAAATCGTTTCTGATCGTTGGATCTAATAGTGCACATCCTACTCAGCTAGATCTAATGGTGAGAAATGATTTGGTACCTTGAGGTACTGGTACCTCGAGATACTTTTTGTTGGACCGGAGCAAATCTCTTTTATGGACATATGGCAGCAAATTTTATTGGGGCTTAGGAGGCTCGGTGGACATAGGCCGCGTTCGGCATATGTAGTATGGGGTTTAGTTATCCAGCGCGAAAAACATAGTAATAGATTAAAACATAATTAATTAATTATTAATTATAAAAATAGAAAATAAATTAATATTATTTTTACAGTAACTTTTCTATAAAAAAATTAGCAAAAAATATATTGTTTAGCAGGTTAGGAAACGTGCGCATGAAAAACAAAAAGAATCCAGGTTACCAGTGGTCTTACCGAAAGCGGCCATAGAACCAATAGTGGTGCCTCGAGACCCCTATCCCCAATTGATCCACCCTTGACTCAGCATGACTTAGTTTTGAATTTGCATGCCTCATGTCCACACGCATTCCTTTCTACATCATCTGTCATTTAACATTTCCATAATTCCACCCTTTTAAATCTATACCATGTTAAATGAGATTCATTTTTTTCTAACATTACTTTTTGTGAGAACTTTTTCCAATAATATGGTAATTGATGCCATTATATGTTCCTACCCAACATATATGCATTTTGACTTTGTTAATATGGGTATTTAAACATCCGAGGTGGTGGGGGCAGGCTATAGAGGCGGAGGGAGGCCGAGGATATATATCTAGGGCTTGAGCCCTAGTCTTGCCTTTAAATTTGTGTTTAATTCTCTTAAGAATAATTTTACAGTTCTTATGTATGCATCGAGAGGTAACATAATTGTAGTGTAAATTTAAAGACAACACAATATAGAGAATACATGTTTCAGTTTGACTTTTAGGATCATGGCTATTATAATTTCCTTGCGCGGCCAATTTCATGGAAGCGGAAATCCATGCATGCTTTCATTTAATTAGGCCGTGGAATTAATCAATTAATCAATTCGCGCAACGTGAAGACATGTTCCTAGCTTGGTTCTTCCAGGTTGAGGACACACACGATTGTGCCTTACATAATCGATTATCAGGTTGTTAGGGTCGCAAAGAGAACTTGTTGTTGATCGTTCTACATACATACAACTCTTGGAGCAGTCGTTATTAGTTCACTCACCGTCGTCTTTTCACTCCAGATACCCTCATCTTATACGAGCGCGCGCCCACACACAAAGGGAGGGGGGATTAGTTTCACTCACCCTGGTCTTTTCACTCATCTTATGCTTATAAGACAAGATTTAATTGTTAACCTTAAAAATTAAAGTTCATTTTATAGGTTTTTTCATCGTAATTTGTTATGTAGCCTTGCCTTTTAATCGATAAGAACACACAAATAAAATTTTTATTAATAAATTACTTTTTGTTTGTAAGTTGTAATATGGTAATTTTTGGATGATTTTATAGATGTGTTATATTTTTGGCAATAGATATTTATGGTATTTACAACCTAAGACCAATAGGTACGACGTTGCGTCGTCCCACCGCCTGACGCCCTGACCCTCTGTAGGTCCTGCCCAGCCCATGTAGTAGGCAGTATGCACGCGATAACTGGTTGGAAGTGATCTCTGGCTGCCTGGAAGGAAGCAACCGCGTCGCCCAGCGTCCCGATGCAGGCACGCAGCGATGTCCTTGGCCGCCCGCCAGCCAACGTCATCAAGTAGCCGACCCAGCTTTGTGCCTATCGTCGCACTGCGTGGGCCCTGCCCGCCGTGCACTCGTGCAGTGCAGGACTGCATGTCAAAAGGTCAATTGTGATTTACTAATTGGGAAAATTTCTATGAGAAAGTGTCACGTCGAATGTTTGACCGGATGTCGGAAGGGGTTTTCGGATACGAATGAAAAACGAATTTCACGGCTAGCCTAGAAACCACGAGACGAATTTTTGAGACTAATTAATCCGTCATTAGCACTTATAGCTAATCATGGACTAATTAGGCTCAAAAGATTCGTCTCAAGATTTCTTCCATAACTGTGTAATTAGTTTTTTGGTTCATCTATGTTTAATGTTTTATTTAGGTGTCCAAAAATTCGATGGAATGTTTTTGAAAATTATTTTGGAAAATGCCTAAATTTGGTCAATTGCCGTGCACTTCATGCCCTGTTTAGTGCCTAAAAACTTTTTTCAAAAACATCATATCGAATTTTTGGATATTTAAATAAAGCATCAAATATACATGAACATTAAAACTAATTACACAGTTATGGGGGAAATCGTGAGACGAATCTTTTGAGCCTAATTAGGATATGATTAGCCATAAGTGCTACAGTAACCAACATGTGCTAATAACGGATTAATTAGACTTAAAAGATTCGTCTCACGATTTCCAGACAGAATCTGAAATTTTTTTATAATTAGAATGCATTTAATACTTCAAATATGTGTCGAAAAACTTGATGTGATGTTTTTGCAAAAAAATTTTGCAATCTAAACAAGACCTCAGTCGTTTAGTTGAGGAAGTAACTTTATGTTTAGACTTTAGTGGTTCAGTCTAAGTGGCTGTTTGAATTAGGGGTTTTTTTAAGTTACTTGCCACATCGGATGTTTGGACGTTAATTAGAAGTATTAAATATAGACCGATAACAAAACTAATTGCATAAATAAATGCTATTTTATTAGATAAATTTTTAAGCCTAATTAATCCACAATTAGTAAATGTTTATTGTAGCATCACATTCGCTAATATGGACTAATTAGTCTCAATAGATTTGTTTCATGAAATAGTGTAGAGTATGGGGTGGGTTTTATTAATAGTCTATATTTAATATTTCTAATTAATGTTAAACATTCGATGTGACAGGAAAAAAGTCACAGAAAAACAAACACCCCTAATTCTGACTTCAGTATTAGCACTTCTTTAATTCCAGAAAAAGAAGAGATATTTGATCCTGTGTTAAACAAAACTATGAGAAGACATCATGTGAAGGTTGAGTGTTCAAAGCTCCTTGCCACCGTCCTGTTGCTGATCGCCTCTCCTCTTCTCTCTAGAGTCTGGTACGGAACCGAAGAAATAAACTGACGTCGGGTGTTTAGTGGGAGAAAAGAAACCTTTTAGGTGTCACTTTATACGTTGATCAGATTTTGGACGGGGTTTTCGGACATAAATGAAAAAAAAATGATTTCACGGTCTCCTGAAAACCACGAGAAGAATCTTTTGAGACTAATTAATTTGTCATTAGCACAAGGGTTTCTATAGTATTTATGGCTAATCATGGAATAATTAGGCTTAAAAGATTCGTCTCCCGATTTCTCTCATAACTCTGTATTAATTTCTTGTTTAATCTATGTTTAATATTCTATTTAGATGTTTAAAGATTTAATGTGATGTTTTTGAACTAAACGGGTAATCTAAAGCAGATCGGAAGGAACCAGCGTTCTAGCGATAAGACCCTGGACCACCCTCACTTTTTTTTAACAAAAAACCACCCCTATATAGAAAATTTCATCTCGCAACTTTATAAATTTTGTGGAGTTATGAGCTGATGAGATACTATTCCATATTTGTGTTATGATTTAAGCAATATTATTAATGTATATTGAGTTCATAATATTATAGAGTTTAGGAGCATTGTATAGGAGCACCCAACGAAAAATTTTCAGAGCCACCACTGCTTCTCAACTATGAATATAAGCAAAATCGATATGCATAATAGGATGGCCGGTGAATGGCTGAATGACTTGATATTGTGCTATGTCGAGAAGGAGATTTTTAAAGTACTTGATTTTGAAGAACTGAATAAGAGATTTCAAGCCATATGTGATCAGAATAGATTTGCCTGAGCCTTTTAGACTATGATTTATTAACGGTATGTCATCTCATATATTAACCATTTTTAAAGAAATTTTATTAGTTAAGCATCAAATTGCATTATTTTTGTAAATTGACAGGTCTTCTTTTATCTTTTGGTGTGTGGTGAATTATATATTTATACATGACTTTATTTTAAAATGAATGTATTATATATGCTCTTTTACGTCTCAATTTGTTAATTATAGTATTATGACATGAATTGCGATCGTTTCTCCTTGCCAAATACACTCATGTGTATTTTACTTCTAATTCCACCACTTCACACCACGCTGAAGTTGCAACCTCACACCCTTACCCGGATTGGCATGCTACCACTTGCACCACAGTAGATCTGGTAGCCGATCAACCCATATCCAGGTCGACCCAACTCCATCAAATCTATCCTCGCCTGGGTGCCTAAAAGAGTAAGAAGCTATATTTTTAGCCCAGCTATTGCTCACGCTCGTGGTAAGTATGTTTTAGTCTGATAAGTGTTTTCTGTGAACCGATCTTAATTGCCGTGAGCATGACTATCAAAACCATTCACTCATAGCCCACCGTTAGTCATGATTAAGTTGTCTTAGTAAGCCTAAAATCATGAACTAGTTTTATTTAGAGCTCGAAGGTCGAAATATTAAATGAGAGTAAATATAGTGCCCCATCCCATATTATTTGTGATAATGGAGCTATGACTAAGCATTTAATGGAATTAGCACAATACCCGCTCTTTGTCACGGAGATAAAAAGAATCATGCTCTACATAATTTAATGGAGCAACATAAGCTACGATGGATGCGATATGCAGGTAGGACAGATGGAAGACATACGTGATGATGAACTGTATAACTTTGGAGACAGATATGTAGTGTTCTCTGATTTGATCTTATGTCACTTTCGTTGTTTTTTGTTGACAAAAATAGCTTAAAGTCCTCACAAAATAGGAGAAAGAAAAAAGAAAAAAGAAACTAAAAGCCAGTACTGATGGAAAACCATATCCTCTAACGTTGCTGAGCAACATCAGAGGGATGTCGAGAGTCGCTTATCCGTTCGATCCACATCGGACGGAAACAAGCGAGTAAGACGGTCGAACGAGCTCGCAGTCAGCCGAAGCCAGCAAAATTGGCCCATGAACAGAGCCCCGGAACCCGGACTAGGCCACGCTTGCTCGGCTGCTTACTGCTATACGAGCTCAGATAATGCAAAGTCTCTATCCACGTACGTTCAGAAAAACTCGTTCTCGTCGAGGATATAGCAAGTACATCTCGCCACAGCACAGCATGCTGTTCTACCACACCACGTCGCCTGTGGTGCCATTGCCTTCTCGACGATGGGCAATTGACCTTTATTTTTCTTTTTTGAAAAAAATCAAAGTAGAAATACAATTAACAACAAAAAAATAGAACCACGGTACCGTTAGAATTCCGTTTCTATTTTTTTTTAAGAAGAAACAATCAGATATTTTGTATGAATAGGACGCAAAATTTACGTCTAATTTGGATTTTAGTCCCAACTCAACGTCACACCATTTGTTAGCATTCACTGTAATAATAAAATAAAAAAATGAAATTGAAATGTACTTATTAACCGTTATTGTGCACTATTTAAAATTAAATATTTACATCAAATAAAAAAATCAAACGGAGTATGACTCGGGGAACTTGGTTGAAAATATCATAAGAGGGTTTAGCATGTCTCTATCTTCCTTCCTTGTTGAAAGATAACCCAAATTATTTAATTTGTTTATGACTTTGACCATGATTTACTATTATCAATTATAAATTCTCTGTTGATTCTCAAATCAATTATGTATCAACCATAATTTACTATTCTCAATACAACACATAATTTGTTTTTAAAACATATTTTTTAAAATTTTATTTATTTTAATTTACATAATTAAAATTAACTTGATCCGGTGCAATACACCAACGTTTTCTAGAGGAAAAGAAAGTAGTAAGGACTTCTGGGAGTTTGGTTATAACTGTGTATTGGTGGGCCAATTTTCTTCCCATGGGCCAAGACAAGCCAGTTCGTTTCCCGTGCGCTTGGCTGCTCTCCAATTTCCGTCCGACGCGGACCGAGCAGGCGAGCGACTCTCGACGTCCCTCCGCCGACGTTGCTGCACATAAAAAGCATGACCTCGTTGAATTAATACACAATAAAACTTTACTAATCTCAATGAAAAAAAACTATTTTCTTCGTTTCATATTATAAAACTTTCTAGACTTACTTAGATTTAAATTTATATGTGTGCTAATAAATTTAGATATATATAAAACATATACATCGATATATGGATAAATCTAGTCAAACCTATAAAGTCTCAGTGGATGTCTCGACGTTAATTAGAAGTATACTTTACTAATCTCAATGAAAAAAACTATTTTCTCCGTTTTATATTATAAAACTTTCTAGAATTACTTAGATTTAAATTTATATGTATACTAATAAATTTAGATATATATACAAAATATATACATCGATATATGGATAAATCTAGTCAAACCTAGAAAGTCTTAGTGAATGTTTAGATTAAGAGACTTTTTTTTAGTCCCTTGTCACATCGGATGTTTGGACGTTAATTAAGAGTATTAAATATAAATTGATAATAAAACTAATTGCATAAATAAATGTTATTTCATTAGACAAATTTTTTAAGCCTAATTAATCCATGATTAGCAAATGTTTACTGTAGCATCACATTCGCTAATCATGGACTAATGAGGTTCAATAGATTCGTCTCGCGAAATAGTCCAGAGTATGAGGTGGATTTTATTAATAGTCTATATTTAATACTTCTAATTAGTGTTCAAACATTCGATATGACAGAGACAAAAAAAAGTCCATAGGATCCAAACATCCCCTTATAACACAAAACATATGTAGTACTATCTAGAATATAATTATTATTTTTTCAGCAGGAGCGTCTGAATTCCGTCCAAGTTTCAGTTTTGCTCATCCTAACTTTCCCTTGCATCTGTAATCTAGCTTCAGTTGGTACAGTTCCCTTTCTCGATAACGAACTTCCCCTTCATGCAGTCGCGATTACGTGGTGATCTCTCTCTGTTCTCTTCATGATCCGGTGTCGATCGTGATAATTGATCAATCTGGTTTGTTCGCGGTCGGTGTCTACCATCTGACGACAGTGTCAGATCTTGGTCACAGATCAATCAGTAACCATAGCTTAAGATTAAGAGAATTGCTAGATTGGTCAGTCAAGCCAGCTGAGCTGGATCAATCGCAACCTCCAGACTGAGGACTCAGGCCAACTTGTGTAACGGGTCGATCCCTTCCCATTTTTCCTTTACAGCGAACGATGAAACGGGTCTGCATCGACATGCGCGATAAGTACACATGCACCTACCTAACGGTGACCGGAGAATTCATCAGTCTTTGTGGCCTACTGTATGGGCTATGGCATGCATGCCAACTTGGCAACTTGGCCGATATCCTTTTTAGGCCAGGGCGGCGATGAAGCTACCGTGTTTAATTAATTTGATGCTTAGCTTCCATCCAACACAATCCCTTTGGGTTTGGGTACGTGTTTGCGGCAATGCGGCGACGCTTCTTCTCTGTTCATGCCGTTCTCCTCCTCGCGGCGGTAGCGCTCCCGCTCGCCGCCTCCCAGCCATGGCCTGTCTGTGACAGCGGCAGCGGCACCTACGCAGCCGGGAGCACCTACGCAACCAACCTCGAGAACCTCGCGCTCACCCTCCGCGCGAACGCCTCCTCGTCGGCGACGGCGCCCACCCTCTTCGCCTCTGGCAGCCTCGGCTCCGCCCCGGACACCGTGTATGGCCTCCTCCTGTGCCGCGGCGACCTTAGCTCCTCCGACTGCGCCGACTGCGGCACCAACGTCTGGAGGGACGCCGGTCCGACCTGCAACCGCACCAAGGGCGCCATCCTCGTCTACAACCAATGCTACGCCCAGTTCTCCGACAAGGGCGACTTCCTCGCCTCCACCAACAACTCCGGTAAGTACAGCCTCCTCGTGAGCGGCACCAACATCAGCAGCACCGACGTCGCCGGCTACGACCGCGCGGTCACCGAGCTCCTCAACGCCACCGTGCGGTACGCGGCGGAGAGCTCGCCGAGGCTGTTCGCCACGGGCCAGCGGGTGGGGACCGACCCGGGATTCCGCAACATATACTCGATGGCGCAGTGCTCGCGGGACCTGACGGCAGCGCAGTGCCGGACATGCCTCGACGACCTCGTCGGCCGGTGGTGGCAGACCTTCCCGCTGAACGGGGAGGGCGCGAGGTTCGCTGGCCCGCGCTGCTACCTGAGGTCTGAGCTAGGCTCCTTCTACACCGGCGACCCCATGGTGCGGTTGCCGGCCAAGGTCGACGGCCTCACGCCGGCGCCGGCGCCAGATGTCGTGCCTGCCACTCCGGGAGGTGATTATACTTAACTTGTGTCTCTCATCTCATGATGTTTCTTCTTTCTTCGTGTTGTCACACGGCTAAGATCTTGCTCCCTCCCTTTCATGGTATATGTCAATTTACATTTGTGCTAAGTGAGACTTTTAAAGTTAGATCAAATTTATTTAAAGATATATTAACACACACAACATCAAATTAGTAATGAATATGTTTTAGTAGTATATTTATTTTGCGTAAAAAATATTGCTATATTTTCAATAATTAAAATGTTTGAATTAGAATAAACCCGAGTGGCTTATAATATGAAAAAGAGAGTAGCTATTAACTTGAATTTGGGAAACTATTTTGATCACTAGAGGTGATGTCTTGTTTCAGAACTATTCAAATAGTTATGAAGAAGTCTAAAAAAATTTTAACACAACACACACTGCATACATAAATAACTCAACAAAATCTTATGTCTTAGCTCAACTCAAACATTATGAGATATAAAAAAACAAATCCAACACATGGATTGTAGTGGTACTATCTACACATAAAAAAAGGTGTGTTTTTCTTTTGTTTCTCAATATGTAGGTCGAATTGAATAGATTTTTTTGGTGGAGTGGTAGATGTTACTCTACCCTTCATTGTCCATATTTTGCAGAATTTTTCATAATTCATTGTATTAGATTTAGAAGAAAAAGAGATACAAGGGACATCCCCTCAAGAGATTAGAATTCTTTTCCATTGAATTTGATATACAACTCATAACTTCTGTTACCATTAATATGATTATATTTTATGTGATTTTAACGTAATATTGGACCTAGTATACAACTTTTAGATCAATCCATTTATATCATTATAATCTAGATTAATCACGATCCATCATCTAGCCAAAATCTTCAACGCAAAATAATTTTTCATATATATATATATATATATATATATATATATAATCAGGCAAAAAATGTTCATTAGATAGATTACTGTAATCAAGTTCTCAGATTTTTACTGCTTTTCCGTGCCAATAAAAAAGATTTGTACTGCTTCACACAATTGAACTGGTTATTTTTCACTGCAAAAATACAGGCAAGAAGAACTCAGGAAGCAAAATTTTGGTAATTATCTTGCCGACAGTGGCAGTGGCCATTATAGCTGTAACTTCCCTTTGTATCTGGAACGTGCGTAAGAAGAGCAGATTGACAAGAGCAGAGCTTTTATCCGGACGTAAGCCCCCTGAACAATATGACATAAACTTTTGTTAATATTCTTATACCATCAGCGCCCATTAGCAGTTTATCAAATTCCATTTAAATTTGCCAGTGGATACAAGTGAGGACTTTGAAAGTGTCAAGTCAACCCTGTTATCGTTGGCATCTCTGCAAGTGGCTACCGATAACTTCCACGAAAGCAAGAAGCTTGGCGAGGGGGGATTCGGCGCCGTTTATAGGGTATGGCAATACTCTTTACGTCTAACTTTTACATCATTAACTATTTTTCTCTTTCAAGAAAGGCGGCTGATTTGATGGTGTGGATCCAAATGGTCAACCCCGTTTAGTTCGCGAAAAGAAATTTTTTGGGTATAACATTTAACCAGATGTTGAAAGGGTTTTCGGACACGAATAAAAAAACAAATTTTATAGCTCGTCTGGAAACCGCGAGACGTATCTTTGAGCCTAATTAATCTGTCATTAGCACATGTGTGATACTATAGCACTTATGACTAATCATGGACTAATTAGGTTTAAAAGATTTGTCTCACGATTTCTCTTATAACTGTATAATTAGTTTTTTTTGGTTTCATCTGTGTTTAATACTTAATTTAGGTATCTAAATATTCGATAGGATGTTTTTGAAAAAAAAAACTAAACATAGCCAAATTCGAAGAGAAAATTTATGGTTGTTAAAATTTTAAACTAAAAAATTGGTAGCTTAGGTAACATCCGAAGTTTTATGGCCTCCATTTTTTAGTGTTGTTGACTTTTGTGTTTACGTTTGACTATTCATCTTATTAATTATTTTCTTGATGTTTTGGCACATGTTTGATCATTTATTTTATTCAATTTTTTAAAATATGTAAAGCTATATATATGCATAAAAGCATATTTAACAATAAATAAAATAATAAAAAATAATTAATAATTATGTAAATTTTTTAAATAAGACGGATAGTCAAACGTGTTTAAAAAATTTAACGGCGTCAAATATTTAGGGACAGGGAGTATTTTGTTATGATTTGATTGGCTAGTAAATGAACTTTAAGCATCACTTATAATTGCATATTTATTCAAACAATTTGAATAAAAAAGATTAAACAGATCCAAAAGTCAACATTAAATAAAAAAAACTAGAATGAGTACATTAGAAAATGTAAGATATCTCTCGGTAATTTTTAAGAGTGATACAATTAATCAAATCATAAATGCCTAGATGTACGAGTGCACTACCATATTGTTCTTCTCTTTCTGAAATAAATGTCAAAGCTCCTGCCCATGGTTTTAGAAAAGAATATGTCCGGAGTAATGAATTATGTATTTCAATTTCTATCCATATGTCCATCTATAAGTTAGTACGAAAGTAAAATCCCGGTTATAAATAACTAAGGCAAAACTTGGTCAAAATTTTAGAATTTGATAGTCAATAATATCTCAATTGCTCAGTTTAAAAAAAAACAGTATGTTTAGCTTTGTCTGATAACTAAAATGTCATAATATTTTGTTGACCAAAAAATATCATAATATCTAAATATAAGTGGAAGTGTCAAAGCCCTGAATCTTGTTGTAAACTTTAAGTATTTATAACTAGAAGCGATACTAAGCCAAATTATACAGGGAATTCTTTCTGGACAAGAAGTGGCTGTGAAGAGGATGACCAAGGGTTCCAACCAGGGCCTAGAAGAGCTGAAAAACGAGTTAGTTCTTGTCGCCAAACTTCATCACAGGAATCTTGTTCGCCTTGTTGGTTTTTGCCTTGAAGAGGGGGAGAGACTACTTGTTTATGAGTACATGCCCAATAAAAGCCTCGACAACTTTCTCTTTGGTACTATAATCTAGCACTATGTTTGAACCTTAATGTGCACTCGTTTTCTTTACTCAAACCAATAACCATGTGCTTTCCTTTTAATTTGGTACTAAATATTAGACTCGGAGCAAAGGAAACGGCTAGATTGGATGACACGATTTAGGATCATAGAAGGCGTCGCTCGGGGATTGCAATATCTTCATGAAGACTCCCAAAAGAAGATAGTCCATCGTGACATGAAGGCGAGCAACATCTTGCTGGATGCAGACATGAACCCTAAGATTGGGGACTTTGGCCTTGCCAGGCTCTTCGCACAGGACCAGACTCGAGAAGTCACAAGCCGCATAGCCGGGACATTGTAATTAAGTCCAAGAAACACTTAATCCATTCGTTCTTACCATACAGCTATCTAATGAGTGAACAATTCTTATTGTTGATGCATGCAGTGGTTACATGGCTCCTGAGTATGTCATGCGTGGGCAGTACTCTACAAAATCAGATGTGTTCAGCTTCGGCATTCTGGTAATAGAGATCGTCACGGGCCGGAGAAGGAACAGTGGACCATATCTCTCTGAGCAAAACGATGAAGATATTTTGAGCATAGTGAGCATCCTTACTAATTCATCAAGGAATACATGATCCTTCGTGTTTCTGTCTGTCATTATTATTAGTGGTTAATGAAGACATATACTATATATGTGACTAAATGCTAGGTATGGAGGCACTGGGAAGAGAGAACAACTGCAAAGATGATCGACCATTCTTTGGGAAGAAACTACCCTGAGGCCGAGGTGCTGAAATGTATCAACATTGGGCTCCTATGTGTCCAGCAGAACCCTGTAGATCGACCTACAATGGCCGATGTCATGGTTCTGCTGAATAGCGACACAACCTGCTCTTTGCTGGCTCCTGCACCTAGGCCAACATATTTAGTCGATGGGATCTCTGGTTACTCCCAAACCATAACACAATGGTCTGGCAGGTAGCAGGGGCCAAAGCAGATCGGGCACCGTTGTTGCCGCTATATTGTTGATTCTCGATTTGTAATCAGTACCAACCAAGTTGAATTTATAAAGAGCAAATCTATTCCATAGCACCGACCAATTTGCTTTGTTCAGTGTTAGCCATTTAGTTTTTTCTCCAACCGTAATATGGAACGAAGTTTACCAACTTTTTCCTACTCGATGCAATTGGATTGGAAACTTTTTTAATTACTGAAACTAGTAATGTGCCTATGATAAAATGATGGTATCAAGATATAATTGCTACCATATTTATTCATACAATCAAGGTTAAATTGATCCATATTATGTATCCAATATAATTAATGCAAACTGCAAATAATATTATATATATAGATATAACCTGGTAACATCAACTATAACATTTTTATATTGTGAATAAAATACATCGACATAAAAAGGAATATAATGTTATAACATTAATTAACATGTTACTGACATAAAGAAAACAAAAACAAAGATAAGCATCCAGTAACACCATGGCTAATACAATATAACCAATTAATGGTATTTATCATTTAGCATTAACGATATGCTTAAGAATATCTCGTGCGACACAGATACGTTGCTTTCACATTTATTCTCATTCTCATTGTAATTCTTGTGGTATGCCAGGGGATTAATCAACGAACATCTCCTTAGCTCTTAGCCATCATACACATACATTTATTTATAAATTAGAATATTATGCACTATTATAAATAATCAATAAAATATTATATGGTATAAATTAAATTATATACTATATACACACACATTTCTTATTAAGTATATACTATTTAAAAATAGTCTTGAATCTTTATTTGAACTAAGTAGAGAGAAACTTTTTATATGGTTCATAGCTAAAAATAAAAATTTTGTTGGAAAAACTACTGGACCATATTTTTTTATCGTTCCTTCTTTATTTTATAAATAAAGTAGAAGATAAATAAGCTTTTGGAGTTTGGACATACTCCTCAACGCATAGTTGAACTGTACTTATTATGTAGTCTTCTTTTGACCGAAACTTCGCGAGTCGCAACCCTCGCAAATCCCGCGCGTTGTAGGCTGCAGCTGAAGCTGAAGCTCGTGGGGCAATAGATTCCATGCATCTCATCTCGTGTGCTCTCTCCGTTCAAAATACAATATATGGACATTTTGTCATGTTAGAACAATAAGGGCCTATCTGTTTTAAAGAAAAAACAAAGTATCTAAATTTTTAAGGACTGGATTTCTTTAAAAGTCATTTGGTTTGTAGGAATAAAATATAGGAAAATTAAAGGACATTTTTCTTTTCTACAAGTTGTAGAGATAAAAGATAGAAAAATTTATATCTACCCAAACCTCTTATAAAATTCCTATGGATTGGTGTTGCCATATATTCCCATTCCTCCATTTTTTCTATTTCTGTGGGTTAAAATTCCTCTAAACTGAATAAACTTTATTTTTTATTAAAGACTATTATAAATATAGTCTTTATGTCACAGCATTGATATTATTAGTTTGACTAGCATATCGCCCATGCGTTGCAATGAAATTTTATTAAAAAATATCATTAGCATGTTAATAAAAAGAGTTAATGTCACACCCAGAAATTTATACTAAATTTTTGAACAATAGCATGTATTAAATCTCGGTCCAGGAATCAGCCCGAGTACACACTATGACAAATTAATACACAGTTCCATGAATTAAAAACAAATAAAAACAATTATCTATTGAAATGCAGCGGAAAAAGAAACAAAGCTAAAACCATCTAATCTTCAGCTTCAGCTGACGATGATGGCTCCACACCATAGGCATTCTCGATGGTGGACTGAACCTCACTTCAACCTTAGGAACAACCTTCTGACTGAAACTCTGGCTCTGCCACTTGCGTTGGTGGGGGAAAAATTAAGTAGGACTGAGTACAAACCACCGTACTCAACAAGTAACACCCAAGAGAGGAAGAATAATGAATGCAATAGGATACAATGATAGACTAAGGTTAAATTGCACAAAAACGGTAGATTTAGCAAAACGGTAAATAAAATAGACTGAATAAAAGTAAAGTAAAAATTTAAAATAATAATCCACTGTTCAACATTACACCACGTTGCAACAGGCCCAAACCGCTGTCGAACGTTACACCACGTAGCGACAGGATCAACCCTCTGCCCAACGTTACACCACGTTACGACAGACCCAAACCATTGCTAACGTTACACCACGTTGAGCAAGGTCAAACCAGTTGCAAGATTAATCAAGTTATTAAAGGTTCAACTAATCCCATTGAATCTGTTAGTTTGCCCAATAACCGCGGGTACGGCTATTCAAATAGTTTTACTCTGCAGAGGTGTACAACTTTACCCATAAGACATGGCTCCCAAGCATGTTACCATACCCCAACGTATCACCACGATACCTCAGTATGGAAACCATGATAAGACCTTTCACCTAACCCTCCCTAGACAATCGCACCGCACTTCAGGTTTTACCCCATCCTTTACACCAAGTCGGGCAGTCCCCTCTTGTGCTTTGGTCAATCCGGAAGCAGCAGAGGCTTTCGTTACACCACGATTGCCCGTCCATATTCCATCACGCTCACCCTTGCCTTGGTACGTCGAATAGGAACAAGCTAGATTACGAGTCTCATTGTTGTCCATTTTGGCTTGTGGTTAGTACGTGTAAGACTTCCAGGGTTTCCCGAGAACCGGTCCTTAATTGCCATGGGTGCGACTCTCAAAACCATGCACCCACAGCCCACCATAAGCAATATTTTAGTTATATTAATCCACATCGGGGAACGAATAATGATCACAACCATTAAAGGTGTATCAAAGTGTAACAGATAATTAAATGATAATTGGTGAGCTAGTTGAACTAAGCATGGCTAAGCATTTCCTAAGCCTATTTCTAGTCAAATTAACCCTGGGATGACAATAATAATAAGTGGGAATCAACGGTTATAAAGGTAATAGCCCAATAGATAAATAAAGTAAATACATTTAAATACAATGCATGTTTGAATGTAAAAGCGGGGGATTTTATAATCATAGGTTCAATATGATCAAAGAAGGGTGCCACTTGCCTTTCTCAGTCCCACGAGGAACTTTGGCGACGACTTCGAGAACGAACGACGCTTCAACGGGGTCAAAACCTATGACAAACAAAGCAAAACAGGCTATAAAACTACTGAAACAGAGAAAGAAACTATTTTTAATGGATTCTTGATATTTTTCTAGATTTAATGAAATTTGAATGGACCTAAACGGAGACTAGATGAATTACTTATGAATTACTTATTACGTAATTAATTGGAGGGATGACGTCAGCAAGGAGAGAGAGGGAATGCTGACATCTGGGCCCAGTTGTCGGTTGCAGAGAGGAGGTGGAGAGAATGACACGTGGGGCCAACGAGTAAGAGAAAGGGGAAACTCACAGGTGGGGCCCACTGCTCAGGTGAGAGAGAGAGAGGAGAGGGAGGCTGACAGCCTTGCCCCACAAGACAGAGAGAGAAAGGGAGAGAGGGGGAGAGCTGGCGAGCGGGTCCACATGTCGGCAGTGGGGTGGCTGGTTGGTGGGTCCCACGGGCAGGGCGAGACGAGGGGAGGCCGACGAGTGGGGTCCACCCGTCGGTGAGCGTAAAACAGAGGGGGGGGAGGGAGGTGGCTTCGGCCGGGCAGGGAAGGAGGCGGCATCGGCGGCGAGCGGAGGAGGGCGGTGACAGGCGAGCGGAGGAGGGCGGTGACAGGCGGGCGGTGCGGAGGGCGGCGTCCAGGGACGGCGCGGAGAGCGGCGACCGGTGGGTGACGCGGACCGGTGAGGGGTGGCACGGAGAGCGGTGTCCGGTGGGTGACACGGAGAAGAGGGCGATGGCAGCGACGTGCGGGAACGAGAGGAGATTGCGCGGGAAGGCAGGAGCGGCACCACGACGGCGTGGCGACGGTGATGTTGGGCGACGGCCCAGCGGCGACGGCCTGTGGCCTATGGCACCCGGCGACGACGCGGGTAGCCCAACGGTAGCGGCGGATGGAGGAAGCGGCGTGACAGCGGTGGTGGAGCTCGGCGACCAAGGGGCAAGCGCCGGGGATGCGTGGAGTGGTAGAGGCGATGACCGACGGGCGGCGACGGGGAGGCGAGCGGCGGACAGCTAGCAGCGGCGGTGGTGAGCACCGGGAGAGAGAGAGAGGAGGAGGGGGAGGCAGAGGTGTCGGCCTCGGCTTGGCTCGACAATGGCGGCGACGAAGATCGATGGCGTCGATGCTTGAGCACGGGCAGGGAGGAAGAGAGGACGGGTAAGGAGGAGGAGGCGGAGGCGGCGACGTCGGCCGAGCGGCTCGTGCGACCGGCGGCGAAGACCAACGGCGACGCGGCGATGATGTCAACGCGCGACCGACAACGGGTAGCGTGCGACGGCACCCGCGCGCTCACGGTGACGCGCGGTAGTGGCTGAGATGGAGAAGGAAAAGGGAGAAGGGAAGGGAGAACGGGTGCTCACCGGCGACCGGCGAAGACGACGGCGCGTGGCCGAGGAGGAGCGACGGCGTCTGCGCGACGACGGGCAACCGGCGCGGCGGTGGCTTGGGAA
Organism: Oryza brachyantha; assembly: GCF_000231095.2. Classification (NCBI taxonomy): domain Eukaryota; kingdom Viridiplantae; phylum Streptophyta; class Magnoliopsida; order Poales; family Poaceae; genus Oryza; species Oryza brachyantha. The sequence goes on along the minus strand of NC_023169.2, from coordinate 13,276,570 downwards.
TGAGTGCTGCGGCATGCGGCGGTGGGGCTTTACATGGGAGTTGGCGCCGGCTAGGGCGGGGAGGAGGTTAGCGGCGGCGCGCGGCCTTTGCAGGCGCGTGGATAGGGCGGAGAGTTGGTTGCCACGGCGCGCGGATTGCGGCTGGTGGTTGCGGACGGTGGTTAGCCATGACGCGGGAAGAGCGGCGGCCGGTGTGCACCACGGTTAGGCGGCGCAGCACAACGCGGCGAGGCGCAAGGCGGTGGCCTCGGCGAAGCGGCGACGCAACTTGGTGGCCGAGTGGCGGGCGCGACCGGAGTGGCGGCGCACGGCGACGGCGCTAGCGTGGCGGTGAGCGCGAGGCATAGAAGCTGGCCGGGACGCGACGGCGTGGCGGCAAGGGCACGACAGGCGTGGATCGGCCGGGAACATGGCGTGGTGCGGTGGAACGACGGAGGATGGCCGGGACGGGACAACGGCCGCGGCGCGCGACACGGCGCGGGAGTGCAGCTGGAGGAAGATGACGGGGCTGACAGGTGGGGACTAGCTATCAGTGTTCCGGGAGGAGAGGGGAGGTGGCCTGGAACTCGGGGCGCCAGCAGGCTGCAGCCTCGACTGGGCCTCGGCTAGGCTGGCCCAACACGGAAGGAGGGGAAGGAAGAGGGGGGAAAGGGAGACGGGCTAGCTGGCCCGGCCGAGAGAGGAAGCAGGCCGAGGGGAGGGAGCGGGCCAGCTGGCTGGGCCGGTGGCCTGCTGGTCGGCAGGAGAGGGAAAAGGAGGAGTGGCCGAGAGAGGTGATGGGACTTTGAGCGCGGGTTGGGCCGCGGCTTGGGGAATTTGCGAACAGCGCAGTATTCCCATAACAAATCGAAAACGTGCACGAATTAGAGATTCGTACGACGAATCAGATCCGAAACGTGAATCCATGAACTGTTAGCGGAACAACGACAGGATTAAACGACCCGTTAAATTGAGGTTTAACGACTCGCTAACTGAAACTAAACAACTTTAACGTAAAATAAATCTACACGTACAAAATTAAATTTCATACTGTAGATCAATCTCACGCTAGCTAATTAGCTTGGAAATCTAAGCCATTACACGGTAGATAGAAAATAGATTGATTCGCATGAGCAAAACATATGCGAACCTGAGATTCGGTGGAGAGATTAGCGACGGACTGTTGCGTTTCCTCGCTATTCGGCTAGGAAATCTAAACAATTAAATGGTAGATGAATTTAGATTGATTCGCAAGAATAAAATATATGCGAACTTGAAATTCAGTGGAGGAAAACCGGCGGCGACGTACTACTGCTCCGAACAGGGGCAGCCGGGTATCGATGAATTTTTGTGGGGGAATTGGTCGGTGGCTGCTTGCTGTTTGGCATGGGCAGAACACGGACGATAGTAGGGAAACGGAGCCCAGCGAAGCAGAGCGACGGCGTGGGCGCAGCGCGACTGAAAAAGACGAAAAAAGATGGGGGCTTGAGGGTCTATTTATAGGAGAGAGCTAGAGATCAATCTAGGAAGCCATATCCTATTAAAAAGGAATAGATAAAGTTGTAAAGAAATAAGAAATAGAGTTCCAATTGATTGGAATTGATTTTACCTTAGGGGTGGAGATGGGGCTGCCCACGGTAGAGGACAGGGGAGGGGTGCGATCTGGAGGGGAGGCAGAGGGGGCGCACACAGAGGGAAGGGTTAGGGGAGGGTGCGTCCAGGGGGAGGGATGGAGAGATCGCACAACAGGGGGAGAAGGAATTGGACGCATGCACCAGGAGGAGGAGATCGTGCACATGGGGGAGAGTTGGGATCGTACCAGGAGGAAGGCACAGAGGAGGAGAGGGAGTACGACAGGGGGAGGTGGAGATGGAGATTAGATTGCACAGGGGAGAGAGGGAGAGGGCAGTTCGGCCAAGGAGGGAAACAAAGGAAAACAGAAACAGAAAAGGAAGGAGGGAAAAAAGAAATTGCCTCCAATTTTTCCGATTTTTATTAATTTTATTAGAGCAAATTTTATTCTCTGAAATTTAAATTTAAATTTAAATCCTGTTAATCATTTAAAATGCTTTCGGGACATTTTAGAACATTCCGAAAAGCTTCCAATTAGTTTAATTAAATTTCTACACTGATTTTCTCCTGAACTTTAATTATTTTTTCTTTTTAAAATTAAAAATGGGAGGGAGTTGGTGGTGGGGTAGGTGGTAGATTCACCACCACCCACCACCACTACTCATCTTTATAGTAGTATAGATATTCAAAATTATTTCTTATGCTTATGCTTTTGTATCACATAAATACTCACTCTAGTTCCATAATTGTTATTTGTGGATAAGGGTGTGGCCAATCTCTAAAACATTTATTATTAATAATTTTTAAAATATTTAATTTAAAATATACTAGAACAACATGTACATATAAGTCATAGAGAGTATTTTTATAAAGTAAATATTTATTTAATTTTTTATATATTTTAATAAAAATTATAATCAATATAGATTTAGATGAATATGTTGTTGTCCAAAACGACTAGAATTATTAAATTGGAGGGAGTAATTTATTAACAAAGTAATGTTTGGTCGAACCTTTGTCTAAAAAAACAAATACGTATATATTTTAAAACAGAGAGAGAGAGAGTACTGCTGCTAATGTCTATGCACAATTTTAATCTCGACGAAGTGTTGGATGCTCCACCTATTTTTATAAGCACATTTTTCAAAATGCCAAATATGGTTCCTATAGCTCCAATCACCATGCTATCGTCCTCTTTTCCATCACCCACCAAATTATCGGACTCCCCTCCGACTCTGGTTAGACCTGGTAGAAATGAGAGGTAGAGTGGGGAGACCAAGAGCAAGGTTAATACTACAACTAACTATTAACAATAAGAACATATTAGAGCTAGCATGTACAGTAGTTTAGCTTCTCTAATATATGTCTTATATTTCCTTCTCTTACTTATGTATTTAATATATTTGTGTTAAAGCATATATATATTTTTGGATAAAAGGCTTTACGCCCTGGTTTTACTGAAAGCTTCACAGTGCAATTTTGTCAAACAAAAGCATCCTCACAACTGAGGTAAACACTGCCACAAAAACAACCCTAAATTCACCTTCAAAGCCACACCTAATATACAAGTAATCAAAAACACAGATCCCCTATCAGCTGCACCCTCTTGACTCTTGAGCACGCTCTTCTTCCAGCTTGCGAAAGACCCAAAACTTCTCTGTGAACAATGGTGGATCTAGGATCCGAAGGTTGGATCCGAAGGTTGGAGGATTGATTACATTCTTCCACCTTCAGTCCCCCCTCTTCTTCCCTCTCCCATCCCCTCTATTTTCCCTAGGAAATCCAGCGTGTAGGGGGTTAGAGCCCCGCTAGCCCCCCTTTAAATCCGCCCCTGTCTGTAAAGCTCTTCAATCATCTGCTCTTTGATCCTTGGATTTCAAAAAAAAACTTTCCACTGCCTGAGAAGGGAAATAATACGAAAAACTAAAATTAAAGGTGACAACACTAGCTTATGCCTGAATAGCTACTGTCTCTCCTCTGTCCCGAAATAAGATCATTTTTCAGTTTTTAGATATAATGCTTTGACTCTTCGTCTTATTTAAAATTTTTTGTGATTAATATTTTTATTGTTACTGGATGATAAAACATGAATAGTATGGTATGCGTGACCAATTTTTTAAGTTTTGTGCAAATTTTTTAAATAAGATAAATGGTCAAATTTTAGACATAAAAATCGGAAAATAAAGTTATTATAGGACGGAGGTAGTATATCATATCATTTGAAACATTTCAAAAAGACCGACTCACTGCTGCAAAGAACTACCAGCTCTCCCTGTCACCACAGAATAAAAATTCCATATATAGAGCTAGCTCATATACAGGAGTCAACACTTCTGAAGTGGCGTATTCAAATTTCAAAACCGGAGTGCAGTACTGGCGTGTGGTAACTTGAAACAGCGGCCATGACAGGAGGTAGTAGTAGTTTCCTTCACACGGTGTGGACGATTCCCTTCTCGATCCTTTTCTCTTTCAGGGAACGGCGTCTTGGCGACTCGGCCTCTGCATGCACATAGGTACACCCCTACCTAAAATGGAGACAAGAAAAGCTACCGTGTTAATTAATTTGATATAGGGCGCGTTCGAAACGGAACACCTTTTTCTTTTTTTTTCATATGCATGTTTTCCAAGCTGTTAAACGTTATATTTTTTTATAAAAAGTTTTATATAAAAGTTATTTAAAAATCAGATTAATTTATTTTTTAAATTTGTAAAAGCTAAAACTGAATTAATCATATGCTAATGTCTTTTTTTAGGCGCTGATTAGACAAGTTTGACCCGTCAACTTCGAACGCGCCCATATTCTAGTTGCCGATCGGAGCTACCTTCCCGTTAATTGCTTCTCCCGTGTTACGGCACAATTAATGCAGCGTCGTTGCTTGGCTGTTCATGGCTGCCGTTCTTCTCATCGCGGCGATCGCTCTCCCGCTCGCCGCCTCCCAGCCATGGCCTCTCTGCGGCCGCAACGCCAACTACACGGCAGGGAGCACCTACGAAACCAACCTCCAGGACCTGGCGCTCACCCTCCGCGCGAAAGCCTCCTCCTCTCCGACCCTCTTCGCCTCCGGTACCAACGGCACCGCCCCGAACGCCGTCTACGGCCTCCTGCTCTGCCGTGGCGATGTCAGCTCGTCCGACTGCTTCGACTGCGGCAGCAGGGTCGCCCAGGACGACGGGCAGGCCTGCAACCGCGCCAAGGACTCGGCGCTCGTCTACAACCAATGCTATGCCCGCTTCTCCGACAAGGCTGACTTCCTCACGTCCACCTACAACACTCCCGAGTTCCAAACCACCTACCTCATAAGCGGCACCAACATCAGCAGCACCGACGTCGCGGGCTACAACCGCGCCGTCACCGAGATCCTCAACGCCACCGTGCGGCATGCGGTGGAGAACAGCACGAGGCTGTTCGCCACGGGGCTCCGTCGCGGGAACGACTCGGGGTTCCGTGACATCTACTCGATGGCGCAGTGCGTGCCGGAGATGTCGTCGACGCTGTGCCGGACATGCCTCGACGGCCTCGTGGGCCAGTGGTGGAATACGTTCCCGCGGAACGGGGAGGGCGCCAGGATTGCTGGTGATCGGTGCCACTTGAGGTCCGAGCTTGCCCTTTTCTACACCGGCGATCCGATGGTGCTGTTGCAGGATGTTGCGCCTGTCAATGCGGAAGGTAATAATCACGGAGTACTTCCTTGTGCCACTCATGCTGTCTCTTCCGATCCATCTTCATATTAACTCTTTTTTTTTCATATTATCTAAGTATAGTTATAAAACTTTTTTTAAAAACAATAAGATAGATTAGCATAAGACATATAGCTATGCAAGTTTAAATTTAACTTTTAAAAGTTATAATATAAAAAAATTAAACTAAACTAGTATGCACACATTCAAAGTTAAATTTTATAATTTATAGAAGTCAAATTTAAAACTAAATATTTATGGAGTAATATATCTCATATTAATCTATATTATTTATTTTTAAATAACTATTTAAATGAGATAGTAAACACAATGGATATCCAACCTGTGGATGAAAATACTTTCCCTTCGACCATCATCACATCATTAGCGAAAAAATTAAAAAACTAACATTTTGTTCTTTGAGCGGCAGTTAGCACTGTGATGTCTATAATAACTGCTCAGATAGGAGAACAGATATGCATAATGCTTCACATACTTCCAACTGATTATTTTCATTGTAAAAGTGCAGGTAAGAAAAATTCAGGAAGCAAAACTCTGGTAATTATCTTGACTACAGTGGCAGTTGCAATCCTAGCTGTAATTTCCTTCTGTATCTGGAAGATGTGTAAGAAGAGAAGATGGGCAAGACCAGAGTATTTACCCGGACGTGAGTCCTCTGCACAATATGGAATAAATTCTTGTTAACATTCTTGTACCAATGGCGTCCCTAAACCGTTTATCAAATTACAAATTTGCCAGTTGATACAACTGACGACTTTGAAAGTGTCAAGTCAACCCTGTTATCTCTGGCATTACTGCGGTTGGCAACGGATAACTTCCACGAGAGCAATAAGCTTGGTGAGGGGGATTCGGTGCCGTTTATAAGGTATGGCAGTCCTCATTTTAACTTTTGTATCCTTGCTGATTTCTCTTGTGAAAACAAAAGCTGATGATTAATTTGATGGTCTGAATCCAGCACGATCAAACTTTAAATTCTAAATGCTACAAGTACAAGTACACTACTGCTCAATTATTAATTATAAAAGCATGGAGCGCATTTGCGGCTAGATTTAATTTACATTTAAGTTTTATTTCTATTTACATCTATATCATATTTTCTATTTCAACAAATTCTGTAAGTGATTGATCATTCCAATAAATTAATTCTGATTCATGATATTGTTTTCAGTCTATTTCAGTAGCACATAACGTAAAGTTCATTCTCATCTATAGCACTACATTCAATTTTCTATTAGATTTCTGTTCTAAAAGCACCAATGCGAAATACCTAAAATACACTTTCTTTTCTCTCATTCTCCTCTAGCCTCTCGTCCTATTTCTCCTACACATAGTATGACCCAACATTGTAGCCTTCGTTGTCTATCAGAGCTTGGTAACTACTACCTCTCTGGCCGCGTTCGGGAGTGAAGGGGACAAGTTAACTTACCCAGCGCGAAAAACGGAGTAATAGATTAGTACATGATTAATTAATTATTAATTATTAAAAAATATGAAATAGATTAATATGATTTTTTAAAACAACTTTTCTATAGAAAATTTTTGCAAAAATACACCATTTAGCAGTTCGGGAAGCGTGCGCGTGGAAAACGAGAGAGATAAGTTATCTTACCGCTGCAGCCGAACGTGGCCTGTTTCATATTGTAAGACTTTCTAGCCTTGCAGAAATTCATTAATTGATAAATGTATATAATTTATATATGTCTGGATTTATTAGCATTCATATAAATCTAAGCAAGGCTAGAAAGTCTTATATTGTGAAACGGAGGGAGTGCTAATTACCGTGCCTCACACTTCAGCTATCATGTTGTTTTTCTATTGCCAGATAGACTACATATATTAATTAAGCAGAAAGAAAAACATCGGGCAAAAAGTTATAAGGAATACCCCCTGGTATCTTTAGTGCCGCCCGCTGTTACTCCAACTGATTTTTTTGTCCATGAAGTGACATCACATATTGCTATCAATCTATACCGTTATAATCTTCTATGGTAAGAGTAATTTGTATAAAAGATATAGTTGTATCCTACATAGAACTATTTGATTAATCTATACCTTCATAATCTGGAACCACCATAATCTAACAGCTAAGATATTTTTTTCTAATTAAAGGAGTAATTTATAACCTTCAAAACAAACGTGGTCTCTTTTTTGAACTGTCTTTATAATATAGTATAGATAGCAGAGCTCTTGCTGTTGGTTTTAGAAAACAATGTGTTAGGTTTTTAACCCAGTATACTTCTATCCATATATCCTCATAAAATTAGTACTAAGAAAGTACCTCTCCTAGTCATAAATGGTTAAGACAAGACCGGTCAAACTTTTAGAACTTAGATTATCAATAATTTATTGATTGCTAGTTTAAATATATAAATGATATTTTTTATATTTATCTTGAAAAGTATCACCCCTTTGTTCCATATATAAGTCAAACTTTTCTATCTTTGACCAAATATATAGAAAATGCATTAGCATCTACAATAAGAAATTAAATTAGTTTAATTAAATTCACGATAAAATATGTCTAGTGTATCCATTTACTATTGTAGACGTTGGTGTATTTTCTATATACTTAAATAAAATTAGATTAGTTTAAATTATGACCAAACTAAAACAGTGTACAATATGGAACTTAGGTAATAGCCTCCTAATATCATACTAGATTTATGAATATTTATTAATATAAAATTGATGATCAAAGTTTTAAAAGTTTGAGAAAATCTTAAATATTAAAATTTGTGGCCTTTGGGAGTAAGATAAAGCCAAATTATTCAGGGAATTCTTTCTGGACAAGAAGTGGCTGTGAAGAGGATGGCCAAGGGCTCCAACCAGGGCCTAGAAGAGCTGAAAAACGAGTTAGTTCTTGTCGCCAAACTTCATCACAAGAATCTTGTTCGCCTTGTTGGTTTTTGCCTTGAAGAGGGAGAGAGACTACTCGTCTACGAGTACATGCCCAATAAAAGCCTGGACACATTTCTTTTTGGTACTATTAATTATCTAGCATTATGTTTGAACCCTAATATGTACACCTTTTTATCTCAATGCAATAACATTGTTTTTTTTTTATCATTGGTACTAATTAGACACAGAGCAAAGGAGTCGGCTAGATTGGTCGACACGATTTAGGATCATTGAAGGTGTCGCTCGGGGATTGCAATATCTTCATCAAGACTCTCAAAAGAAGATAGTCCACCGTGATATGAAGGCGAGCAACATCTTGCTGGATGCAGACATGAACCCTAAGATTGGGGACTTTGGCCTTGCTAGGCTCTTCGCACAAGACCAGACTCGAGAAGTCACAAGCCGCATAGCAGGGACATTGTAATGAAGTCCAAGGAACACTTGATCTATTTGTTATTAGCATACATATAATTATCTAACTAATAAGCGATTATTCCTGTTGATGCAGTGGTTATATGTCTCCTGAGTATGTCATGTGTGGGCAGTACTCTACAAAATCAGATGTGTTTAGCTTCGGCATTTTGGTCATAGAGATCGTGACGGGTAGGAGAAGGAACAGTGGGCCATATCTATCTGAGCAGAATGATGAAGATATTTTGTGCAGTGTGAGCATCCTTGCTAATTCATAGAGGAATACTTTATACTATTTTGCACTATTATTTCTGTTTGTCATTGTTAGTGGTTACTGAAGGCATATGCTATATATGTGACTAAATGCTAGGTATGGAGGCACTGGGAAGAGAGAACAACTGTAAAGATGATCGACCATTCTTTGGGCAGAAACTACCCTGAGGTCGAGGTGGTGAAATGTATCAACATTGGGCTCCTATGTGTCCAGCAGAACCCTGTAGATCGACCTACAATGGCCGATGTCATGGTTCTGCTGAATAGCGACACAACCTGCTCTTTGCCGGCTCCTGCACCTAGGCCAATATATTTGATCGATGGGATCTCTGGTTACTCCCAAACCATATCACAATGGTCTTGGAGGTAGCAGGGGCCAAAGCAGATCGGGTACCGCTGTTGCTGCATAATTTTGTTTCGTATTGAAACTATATTGTTGATTCTCAGTTTGTGATCAGTACCAAGTACCAACCAAATTCAATTTATAAAGAGCAAATATATTCCATACCACTGACCAATTTGCTTTGTTCAGTGTTAGCCATTTAGTTTTTTCCCCAACCGAATATAGAACGAAGTTTACCAACCTTTTTCTACTGGATGCCATTCGGTTGGAAACTGATCTTTTAGTTATCGATGAAATACAGAGAATACTCTTAGATAGGCAGAAGATGTTGAATACTAATTGGCCTCACCAAGGGTTTAACAAAACTTATCATTCCTAAATTAGAATTTTACTTATATTTAATATTTTTATGTTGTAATTGTGTTTTTTTAATAAAATTGGTGTGGGATATAGAAGATGAATGACTTACTAAACTTTTAATATTCCTTACATTGTGTTGTTTTCGTGCTGAATACTTGATAGATGAATGATTTGTAATAATTATTTGAAAGTATAAATGAATGAGTTAACAATTATAAAGTTGTAAAATAGATTTCAAGTAACATTAAAAAAATTCATATATAGAGAGATCACCGCCCCAGTCCCCTCTTCCAAAACACACTATGTGTGCCCCTCCTTTTAGGGCATCCACAGTGTGGAGAAAAGTAGATAGTACTAAAAGTTCTTATTACCCACTTTGTGGAGGGATATAGTGGAGAAGGTAGTATGATTCGGTAATAGCACTACTACCAAAGAAATATTAAAACTCCCTCCTCTCTCATCCATTCTCTCTTGTTCACTAACCATTGTTTTATATATGGGGCCCATCTTAATACATTGTGAGAAACAAAATAACTAATGCATGTTACTTTAGGCTTCACTCTTACTACCCACTTAGATAATATACATTGAGGATGCCCTTATGGTAGGAGGCTTAGGAGGCGGGATTTAGAGGCTTTGCTTGGGATTAGAGGAAGGATAATAAGGGTGAGTGCGCTAACTAAGACCCAACACTAATGCATATGGTAGGTCAACGTGTGTGAAAAGGAAAAAATATGGCTGAAAATATCTATAGTACTATTCTAAATGAAGGTAACGGTGGTGCCAGTGCATCTGTCATCCACCCAATTATAGTGTTTCAAAATAGTCCTATATATTGGTTATATTTTTCATCTATAAAAAACAAGTTCTAAACATACTAGCATGTGTATAATTCATATTCCTCCGTAGCAAAGCACGGATATTTAGCTAATTTAGTAAAATATGCCTATTTTACTATGTCAATAGATAGATGATGTATGCTCTGTCTGTGTAATTAGCTTTAGATGACGTAGCATGTAGCCAACACTTGGCTATACTATTAAACTTTCTATTATTGGGGCTTTAGAGGTTCCCGAACCCCTAATGTTCCGGATGTGAATACGCCTCTATGTTTCACTAGGCAGCCAACAACATGTGGAGTCTATTCTTCTATGCGTGAGGCTTGCATAATCAGATGTGTCCCTACAATAAAGCCTCTAGATGCTATAATTTAAGGGAAAGTGGTCAACCTAGTAGGCTTTGTTGGTCCTCTACACTAGTACTATAGACGATGTTTTCGTAAGCGTTCAAAATTTATTTTCGCTGGCAAGCTAGTTGGCCCACCTAGCTCTTTCTGTCTGTAATATTGGGCCTCTTTGCAGGTGGGCCACTTAAAGCGCCCGCCTGCAAAAATGAATTTTCATATTTTACTTTTTTTAAGATGTCGAAACAAAACAAAAAAATATTTTTATTTTTAGCAAGCACCGCAGAACACACTCATAGACATAGAATTTAAACCCAGGATCTTATATTCATGCACACTTATTCTCACCACTACACTACGAAACACTTGCTGCTTAGAAACAAGATACTGTTATTTTGACTTCACATCTTCTAAACTTGTAATATTTTTAAATGATGTTAAATACAAATATAATCAATTACAAAGTTGCAGATTTGATTGAGGTCTATAACTTAACTTTCATATAGATCATATCTTCATTTGAGATTATTTAAAATATAGATATGAAATTTTGTAACAAATGTATGAGATATTACATGGAATATTTGAGGTAATAAAAATATCAAATGAAAAAATGTCAATCAGAAAGTTGTAGATATTGTCAAGACCAAAAATTTTTATATAAAGTTTAACTTTTTATCTGACTTCATATGAAAAAGTTGTATGGAAATACGTATATCATTAAGAGGCTCGTATACAATAATAAATTTTCTCATAGAAGCCTTTTCATGGGTTGTCTTCAGTAATATCCTTATTTCCAAAGCGGTTCTCTTATTGATCTGCCTGTGATAATAAATTTTCGCAGGCGGACTGTATCTGCGATTGACCACATCGCATACAGGCTATCTAACTGTCCATCTATAATTTGACGAGGGGTTGTCCGTGAAAACCGTTTTTAGTAGTGTTAACAACAAGCCATTTGTTACCTCACTTACCAGTCATCTGTCACCGATTCCCGATTATGCCGAGTCTCCGCACAGCACCATGGATTGTGCCACTAATCGCACAGGAATTTAGGCGATGTCCCATCCCATAATCGATGGGGCCGTGTGCTGGGTGGAATAAACGGACTTAAATGACCAAGAAGATGTTAGGCAAGACCCATGTACTGTCGTAGACTCTTTTTGTGACGGTGGTGTTTAGATTAAGAAAATTTTTAGGAGAATTGTCACGTTAAATATTTGATCGGATATCGGAAAGAGTTTTCGGACACGAATGAAAAAACGAATTTCATGGCTAGCCTAGAAACCGCGAGACGAATCTTTTGAGTCTAATTAATCCGTCATTAGCACACATTGGTTACTGTAGCACTTATGGCTAATCATGGGCTAATTAGGCTCAAAAGATTCGTCTCATGATTTTTTCCATAACTGTGTAATTAATTTTTTGGTTTATCTATGTTTAATGCTTTATTTAGATGTCCAAAAGTTTGATGTGATGTTTTTGAAAAAAATTTAGGAACTAAACAGCTTAATTAGGGTAAACACTGTAATCCGATGCGAAAACCCACCTGTACGCGTGCACGTGCGTTTTGACAGCCACCGGGACAGGTTCAGCGAATTCGGTCTGACCTCTCGTCGACCATGGCGGCGTGCCAAGTTGCCAACTTGTCAAAGAAAAAAAAAAGCATACACATCCAAATGATAGGCAGGGCCAACACAAAAATAATACTAGAAAAACAAAGGTGAGAAACGCGGCGACGCCTTCGCTCGCTGCGGCCATTGCTGCCGCCCATCGATCGAGCTAGCTAGCTAGCTTCCGTGCCACCGCCGGGGCCGCTGCTGTGCTCAGACGGCGCCGTCATGCGGCGGCGCTTCTCGATCGTACATGCCGTTCTCCTCCTCGTTGCGGCGGGCGCGCTCCCGCTCGCCACCGCCCAGCCGTGGCCCACCTGCGGCACCAGCGGCAACTACACTGCCGGGAGCGCCTACGAGTCGAACCTCCGGAGCCTCACCAGCACCCTCCGCGCGAACGCCTCCTCCTCCCCGACCCTCTTCGCCTCCGGCGTCGCCGGCACCGCCCCGGACGCCGTCTACGGCCTCCTGCTCTGCCGCGGCGACGTCAGCTCCTCCGACTGCTTCGACTGCGGCACCCGCGTCGGCCAGGACGCCGGGAGGGTCTGCAACCGCACCAGGGACGCCGTCCTCGTCTACAACCAGTGCTACGCCCAGTTCTCCGACAAGGGCGACTTCCTCGCCTCCACCAACAACTCCGGCACGTACTCCCTCCTCATAAGCGGCACCAACATCAGCAGCGCCGACGTCGCCGGCTACGACCGCGCCGTCACCGAGCTGCTCAACGCCACCGTGCGGTACGCGGTGGAGAGCTCGCCGAGGCTGTTCGCCACGGGGCAGCGGGTGGGGACCGACCCGGGGTTCCGCAACATCTACTCGATGGCGCAGTGCGCGTCGGACCTGTCGCCGGCGGCGTGCCGGAGGTGCCTCGACGACCTGGTTAGCCAGTGGTGGGACGGGCTGTCGTTCCCGAAGAACGGCGAGGGCGCGAGGGTCGCCGGCCCTCGGTGCTACCTGAGGTCCGAGCTGGGCGGTGGCCCGTTCTACACCGGCCCGCCGATGGTTCTCCTCCGGGCGGACGGGCTCTCGCCGACGTCGGCGCCGGCGCCGGATGTTACTCCGGCCACCACGTTAGGTGAGCAGCACAACATCACGTCTCCTTCAATCTTCACCTCATCACATAATTACATAATCGCTGCTACTAATCTGCACGGTGGACAGAAAACGACCCAACCAAAAAAAAAAAGGAATTGACCCCGAGAAATTCGGCCATCATTCTGTCCCACATTGTGAAAGACCGAATTTTGTTTGGTGATTAATTGGATTGGTCCCCCTCGGTTAACAGAAAAGACCAAAATTAACAAAACCATCCAAGAACAACCTCCAACCCAGTACGTCTAAAAACCCTTTAGATCCCTACTTTCGATAGGACATGCAATCTAGCAAGAGTCTTCATCATTGCACTGGTGATTTTTGTTAGTAATTTTTGTACTATGAAATTATTAATAGTTTCTATCATTTATTTGCATCTATGAAACTGTTGCCAATCATTCAGTCATGTAATGACCAAAATTTAGTTGAAGACGGAGATCAAATTCTTCGATCTGACCGAATGTCCACCCCTGCTGCACGTATTCTTTAGCTCCATTGTTGAACTCATTATTTTTCACTGCAAAAAATACAGGTAAGAAAAATTCAGCAAGCAAAATTTTGGTAATTAGCTTGCCGATAGTAGCAGTTGCAATCGTATCTGCAATTTCCTTCTACATGTGGAATATGCGTAAGAAGAGCAGATCGGCAAAAGCAGAGCATTTCTCCGGAGGTGAGTCTTCTGCACAATTTGGCATCAGATCCTTCACAAATTCCACTTAAAATTCTTAATCATCGGTATCAATTAACTGATCATTGAATCCATTGCAAAATTTCCAGTTGAAACATCTGAGGACCTAGAAAGCGTCAAGTCAACCTTGGTAAGTCTAGCGTCACTGCAAGTTGCAACGAATAATTTTGACGAGAGCAAGAAACTCGGCGAAGGGGGATTTGGTGCAGTTTACAAGGTACGCCAGTCGCCTTTACGTGTAACTTTTTGAATCATTGCTATTTCCTTCTTAGAAACAAATTGTTGATTGAATGGTGTGAATCGAATGGTCAAAATAATTTCTAAAAGTTTTGATCTATGAACGCAAGCTAGTACTCCTTTGACTACAAAGATAATTTTTCAGAAAAGATCTTCCCATCTGTCTTTATCAAGAGGTTTGTTTCAGTCCAACAAAAAGTACCTCGAGGTACTAATACCTCGCGGTACCAAATCGTTTCTGATCGTTGGATCTAACAGTGCAGATCCTAGTCAGCTAGATCCAATGGTGAGAACGATTTGGTATCTCGAGATATTTTTTGTTACATTTTGTTGGACCGAAACAAATATCTTATCAAAAACATATCACAAATTGTAAATTAGTTACGGCACTCAGGGTTTCAAGCCACTACACAGTTCAGTTTTTCCGCCCATGTCTCCCTGCAGATTAGTACTAAACACACACAAAAAAAAATATATGCAGGGGCTTCTTTTTGGAGAAGAAGTAGCAGTGAAAAGGATGGCCAAAGGTTCAAACCAAGGGCTAGAAGAGCTGAAAAACGAGCTAGTTCTTGTTGCCAAGCTTCATCACAGAAACCTTGTCCGCCTTGTCGGTTTTTGCCTAGAAGAAGGAGAGAGGCTGCTTGTCTATGAGTACATGCCCAACAAAAGCCTTGACACCTTTCTTTTTGGTACAATTAAAACAACCTTTTCGATCTAGATATGTAGCCCTTTTCCTGTTCTGATTTGCAGCAACCATCCACAATGATTAATCTGTTCATCCGTGCTGCTAATTTAATTAGATGCAGAGAAAGGAAGACAGCTAGACTGGGCCACACGGTTCAAAATCATAGAAGGCATTGCTCGAGGGTTGCAGTACCTTCACCAGGACTCCCAGAAGAAGATCGTTCACCGTGATATGAAGGCAAGCAACGTCTTGCTAGACGCAGATATGAACCCCAAGATTGGGGACTTTGGCCTCGCTCGGCTCTTCAGCCAAGACCAGACTCGAGACGTCACGAACCGTATCGTCGGGACATTGTAATTCGGACGAACACTTGATCGATCCATTTGTGTTTATGTATTAACATAGCTAACAAACTAACATGCAGTTTTCTTTCCTTGTGTCTCTATGCAGTGGGTACATGGCTCCTGAGTACGTGGTTCGTGGGCACTACTCTACGAAATCAGATGTGTTCAGTTTCGGCATTCTCGTTATAGAGACTGTGACAGGCAAAAGAAACAATGGACCCTGCTTCTCAGAGCAAAATGAAGATTTAGTAAGCATAGTGAGTATCCCTCCTAACTGACAAACAAACACACTAATGCTACTTGCATTTTCAATTTGCAGAGAAACAATGTATGTGTGTGTATGATTATACCATCTGAACTAGTGATAACCGAAGATCTTTATGCAACAAATTCTAGGTATGGAGGCACTGGGAAGAGGGAAATATTGTGGAGATGATAGACCATTCCTTGGAAAGAAACTACCCTGAAGCCGAGGTGCTGAAATGTATCAACATCGGGCTCCTGTGTGTCCAGCAGAATCCTGTAGATCGGCCTACAATGGAGGATGTCATGATTTTGCTTAACAGCGATGCTACCATCTCTCTGCCGGCTCCTGTAGCACATAGGCCAATAGATTTCTCCAATGGGAGCTCCGGTTACTCTCAAACCATTACACAACTGTCTCCCAGATAGCTAGTAGTTGTTTCTTTCTTTTTTTTTTTTGGGTTCCCCTGGTATTGAAATTGTAGTTATCATCAGGTTGTAATCAAAACAGAAATTCAATGGTGAAAACTCCCATTGGAAAGACGGACTATGAGGACTCATCTGGGAAGGATTCAATTGTAATATGTTTGTGCAGCTTGGCACACACTTGTCTTTAGGAAGTAACTGTACAGTTCGTGTGCAGTAACTGTATGCAGTACTCTTGAGAGTAACTAGTAAAAGCCAAGCAACCAAAACGGGTGGCTCCTTAAACACTCGGCTGGTCAAATCCGGTGGATCTCATGACTAACATCGTCCGAGATCCACGGCTTTGACTGCGCCTCTCCACAAGATCCACAATAAAAGGAGAAAGGTTGCAAAATATTTTATTTTCTCACAAGGATAGGACCATGGAACATTTCTTTTCCATGCTAATTTTATTTGCGTGATGGATGGCTCACATGCCTTTCAAATTAAGTTCACCTAAAAATGTCCCCAACATATTCAGAAGTCGGCTTCTAAGATTAGCATACATGGTTGTTTGCAGCAAGCCAAAATTGTGGAGCTGCCAACTGCAGGTGACTAGTTTCTTTCATAAAATAAATGGAAATGTTCATGTAAATCTAGTTAGTTTATACAATAGTAAATTTTCTTATTTTGATAACTTTGATGCAAATGCGATGAGCAATACCTGAATTAAGTGGTCTATTGAATGAACCCCATAGTCGTCACTTCAGTCACTCTCGGAACCTCATAGCTGCAACCAACACCTGAGAGGCTCTTGTCAATGGACTCCCTCCCAATCCTACAATAGCAGCAATTTATTCACTTTCATAGTTTCATCCATTCACGCACGAATCGTAAACTGGAAATATCAATCGCACTGCACACACGGTACACACTGCTATGCACTCACTGTCGGTCACGGTCTCACGGGGAGGGCGGCGTTGGGGTGGCCACGGAGCGAGGGAGCTATGGAGGGCGGGCGTCCGGCGGCTAACATAGGAGGTCGCCGTGCAGGAGGCGACCAGGCGGTGACGCGCGCGGTGGACAGGCATCAGACGGAGCGGAGGAGGGAGGGCTGAGGGAATCCTGTACAAGTAGAGCCACGGCGGTCGGAGGGCGGGTGCCGTGGACAAGTTACGGAGGGGCGGCGACGTGGAGGGGAGACGACGGCGAGGCGGATCGAGCCGCGGAGCGGAGGCCAGGCTATTCGCGTATAGCAAAAATCTTCACCTGAATTAACGAAGTGGAATATCCCTGGTACACGAATTGGGTGGCTCTATCAATTAAATTCTAGAATAAAAAATAACCTGTACTGTGGCAACAGTAACCAATGGCAGGGTCCTCTCGATGGATGGATGGACTGATTTCCTTGATTTCCTTTTTCGTAATATATTCGTACTGACGCTATGATTATATAAGATTTATTAATTGACGTTAATGAAAAGTAAAAAGTTTAGTAAGCAACATGAGAATAAAATATCAATACTTAATATATCTTCAAAACTCTTTTGCACTATGAGTTGCAATCATGAAACTGCACGTTACAACAGAGGAACGAGGATAAGAAATCCAAACATCCAATCCATACATTTACCATGGGTGTAAATTATACATGTTTAATTGAATGGACAGTAACCAATATCCGAAATAATAGATTTCAATTTAATTTGACAGATAAAAATTCTCTAGCAAACAATCCCAAATAGTATAGCCTGGCAATACAGAGGGTGCAATACTGAACTAATTATTAATCCCGATGTCGTTGTACAGTACTGCCCCCTTCAGTCAGTCAACTTAAATGGGAAAATATATAGTGAGGACATACGAAGAACAACTTCTATGTTCTTTGCCATAGTGTGAAGTGTTATTTGGTATAACAGCAGCCCTTTGCCTTTTTGTCATCAATCCGGTTGGCTATGTACTTGTCATAGGAAATATATAAAATTTCAGTATTTGAAAGGAAAAATAACCCCTCTCTTGCTAAACACAGTTTAGAATCCTTTGTAACTATTATGGATTCAACAAAGAAGCAATCAGACAAAGTTTTGGTGTCGTGAGCTCCAGTGAGTATACTAATAATACTGTATATCTTATAATTAGATTCAACAAAATAAGCAATAGGAGAATGTTTTGGGACTGCAACGAAAATCATAGAGAGCATGCACCCTGCTCTCAAGGATCTCGAACAATTCTCTACCGACTCCAACAGTTTCAATGTTGCGTGCAAACACATGTGAACTAAAGTTTGCCAAAACTGCCTCAAGGTCGCCTCGAAAATCTAAGTTAGAGTGTTAGACGCTCCACTGGTATACCAGGTTTTAACTCCTGAAGAGAAGCTAAAAGTTAGTGTACTTCAAAAGCAGGGCTACAAAAGCAAGGAAAAACCTATCATTGGGGAAAAATAAAAATTTTCAGAACATTGGTCTTAAGTATGCACCAAAATCAGTGATAGGGTACCAAATGATCTGGACTAATTAAGAGATATCGCTAATGCAAAGACCACAACCTTTATTTTATGTAGTGCCATGCCATGCATGCACATTTTTACATATTTGGATACACAGGAAGAATCGCCATTTTGCACGGCCCGCCATCTCCCAGCCCCCTATGGAGAAGCACATAGCCGTTGTCCCCACCCCCCCTTTAGGTGTCATATGAGTTTTTGGCAATCCAATATTTGTCGGTATCGTTTTGCCTGTAGACCACAACTGTTAAGCAGTGGTTTCTCTCATGAGTTTTACTCTCATCCTTCCTTTTGTACTGTGAGATACTAGTATCATGGGGTACTACAATCCTTATTTGTGCTATACATCGATCCCACGATCAAGCGTTGGGTGGCTCTCGAGTGGATCACCAGCCACACTGACTGCCATCACAGCTACCTTGGCTCTCCAAATCCACACTAACCGGCAACCCATTCGCCTCAGCTTCGAAGCTAATGAAGTGGTTCCCCCGAACGACCAGCTGGTTGTGGTAGTCGACCTTGCCCAATGCTTTCGCCAACCATCCGGTAGCACCGCCGCTGATTAGTAGCAATAGTGCAGTGAAAAGAGGCGGCATACTTGTCATCACCTTTGAAAAATACTAGTTGAGTGTACTGTTTACAGGTGTTGAGTATTTTCACGATGTGTGATCCTAGAGACCTGTATATAAAGCATCAGGGAGGGCACGTATATATGAGAAAAATGACTGATTTATTTTGCATGTTTGAATGCATGATTCATCTACTGGCTGAATGCTCCAAACCCTACCATAAATTGTATTATGTTTTACTTCTATATTAGAGATTGACTCACTCACCAACCAGGGGCGGATACAGATCAACAAAGGAGGAGGGCTAATTGGTTTCTTCCTCCTTTAGCCCCTGCTACTCTTCACATTTCCTCTCTTTTTCTTCCCTTCCTTATATATTTCATGGGGATCCATCAGGTAGGGGGGCTTGAGCCCCCCAAGTACCCACACTGGATCCGCCCCTGTCTCCAACTGTATCCAAAAATTACATTTTTTTCTTTCTACATTAGAGATGAGTCGTTGTGATGACAAGTCATACTTGATTATAAAAATAAGAAAATATGAACCTTACCAATATCAAAACCATACTTTTTAGGGAAATACATACTTCCCTTATCGTTTCAGATCCATTCATATTGGGAACTCTTGTTATGTAAAACAATTTTGATGGGACATCTTCCAACATGATGCAAACTGGAACATGATACTAGGTTACAAGCTGTCTCTTCTAGATTGAAAGTGGACCTGCGTTGTCCCTGGTTGTAGGGATGAAATGACAAATCTGAAAGATAATATTACTTCTCATCCTCCAATCTAGGACTGAGTCCATTTGGTCCTGCAAATCTAAATTTTGTCTAGAGTTTCATTTTCTGTTGCAAACTGGCAAGTTGGAATACCTCCTTTGATATGTGTTGGTAATTCCGTCATATTTATTTCTTACTAATCCGTTGTTGGTACTTCACAGCCTTGACCGGTTAAGACTACATGCTATGCAAAACAAGCCCAGCGTCAAGGGAAGGGGCCAATGGGCGAAGTTATCAGGGCACCATCATACACCTTCTCCAATATGTCTGTTATTATGAGGCCAAACCTTGAAGGGTTGCAAAAGGAACAGAGACTTAGCTTGTCGAGTACGATAGGCAAGTGAAAGCTAGTGTAGTTGAGATTGAGTGTCAATCTAGGCTTGTGGTTGACAAACATCATATGCTCTGTTAATGAGTTATTGATGTACCATAAGCAAACGGACGTGCACAACCCCCACCTATTGCACCCTAGTCTACTGAATGCCAAGAAACCATTTGCATTTGCATATAACACAAAGTATCCGTCGGAGCGGCACCATCCTCCGAAAAGGCTCACAATTAAATTAATGCCTGCACTCCTTCTAACCTGCACGAACACAACTTTCCCATATAAAAACCTTCTACAATACAGACTTTCGATATACAAACTAAATATATATAATTTTCATTGTGTAATATATATACAACTTTCTAAGATGATATTTTCAATGTTATATTTTTCTACTAGAAACTTCATATGTTAATTTTCTTTCTATATAAAATTTCTTTGTATAAAGACAAATTTTACACATATAGAAAGGTTATATATATAATTTTTTTACATAGTAGAACCGTCCGCGCGTTAGACTGACCCATCCACCTTGCGGCCCCAGACCACGCACGGGTGTGCTGGCCGATGGCTACTGGTTTCATAGCAAAAGCACGAAATCAATGTAGCCTTCTGTTCTAAGTTGGAGACGGTGCTGATCAGTTTGGTAACTACTACAAAGAAGAAGCGAATATCGATCCAATGAATGTATCTTAATTATCAGACTAATTTAACGGCACCACGGTCAAGGCCGTTCGCCTGTTCCTCTACAGTTCATTTGAAACCAGAGAAATCTGACTAGGCAAACATTGAACTACTAGTATTATAGATCAGCACAGCTGACCGTCCGGGGTGCTCATTGGCCGGATATTGAAATCCGCACATGTACCGATTTTGACCGGTTTCTTAGACTCCTACATGCATATGAGTGAATTCGGCGCGAATTCAGCTTGATTTGTGTAATTAACTGTGTGTTTATACCGGCCTATCGCATTCCACGTTGCCAGCTAGATATATAGTTAGCCTGCCAAAAATTGTCAATGAGCCTAATCCAAAACGATAGGTTGGCGATGCGTGTAGCCGAATGCTACCATCCTGTATCCTCTCTCGCGAACTATAAATATGCATGCATGCTCGCTGCGTTTGCTGCACACATCGCTCCAGCGTCAAGCAAGCCAAGCTATTAACCCCGAGTCTTCTACACTTGCCATGGCGCGACGAACGTCGACGCTCGTCCATGCCGTTCTCCTCCTCGCCGTCGTCGCGGCGGTCGCGCTCCCGCTCGCCGCCGCCCAGCCGTGGGCAACCTGCGGAACCGGCGGCACGGGCACGTACGAGCAGGGGAGCGAGTACGAGTCCAACCTCCAGAGCATCGCGCTCAGCCTCCGCGACCAGGCCTCCCGGTCGTGGATCCTCTTCTCCACCAGCTCCCTCGGCGCCGCCCCGAACACGGTGTACGGCCTCCTGCAGTGCCGCGGCGACGTCAGCCAGTCGGCCTGCGCCGAGTGCGGCACCAGGGTCCGGAGCGACGCCGGGCCGGCCTGCCGCCGCACCAGGGACGTGGCGCTCGTCTACGACGAGTGCTACGCCCGCCTCTCCGACAGCGACGCCTTCCTCGCAAACAAGGAGGGCCCCGGCCTGGAGACCCGCCTCGTGAGCGGCACCAACATCAGCAGCGCCGACGTCGCCGGCTACAACCGCGCGGTCACGGAGCTGCTCACGGCCACCGTGCAGTACGCCGTGGTGGACGACACGTCGAGGAAGATGTTCGCGACGGGGCGGCGCGTCGGGACCGACCCGGGGTTCAGCAACATCTACTCCACGGCGCAGTGCGCGTTCGACATCACGCTGGAGTCGTGCCGCAGGTGCCTGGAGGGGCTCGTCGCCGGGTGGTGGGACATGTTCCCGCGGAACGCGGAGGGCGCCAGGGTCGCCAGCGACAGGTGCCACCTGAGGTCCGAGGTGGCGCCGTTCTACAACGGTGAACCGATGGTGCTGCTGCACGAGTAAATTAAGGATATGGCGTCCCGCCGGCCGGCGTACCTGCCGGCAAGCTGGAATAAAATGGGGCGGTGCACCACTTCACCAAAAATATCGTATAGTCAATAAACCTACATGGCTGCATGCATGGAGGATATCTATATATGCCTAGCTGTAACCGAATTACAGTGTATCAAGTAAAACGGTGCCAATATACAATCGTTAAAAATTAAGCGTATTTTACCTTGCAGTCACGATCATATCGATTCCTCTATCTGCTTGGCCTACCACTGATGACATATCATCTATATGATGAATCAAAATTTTGGCTCGATACGACTCATCTTTGAGGGCCAAAATATGTGCTCGTTACCAATAATACTAATCTTGAATAGGCCATACAATATGACCAGTTAAAACTGACACGAGCCATCTGAGAAGGGCCAAATCAATATGCGCCACCAAAGAAAGTCGTCCAAAGTAACTATGGCCGGTCAAAGATCACTAATAACTGATTCATGAAACACATATTTGAGGCAGTCACCGATGGTCATAATATGACATATGGATTTGACTAGATGTTGACCAGCTTTAGGGTTGGTTTTGAAGCCTCTTCACGATTTATCCGGATCCCACTGCACTGGCCACCCGCCCTTGCATGTCGCCCTTGCGTGTTGCTATATAAATGACCATAAGGCCCGAGACTCGATAGCCCGGCCCACAGCACGAGCATTTGGCGCGGCCTAAGCACAACACGGCATGACGGGGATCGGGCCTCTGTTGTTCCAACCCAACAGTTGGGTCATGCCTGGACCGATGCCTCAGCATGATGGGCCGGTTCGACATAACCTAGTTCAATTAGTAGGGATGAAAAAACATTATTAAATGATCTAAAACAAACCTAATTTAGTCACATAAGGCTTAGTCTAAAAGAAGAGGTATGTAAAATACTTATTCTAGCCATACAAGACACAACCAGAAGAAGGGAGGAAAAATAGACTTATTCACGTAGCCAAAGAGGTGAGAGAGTACGTATAAACTTATTTACTGAATAAGCACGATATGTCACTGTGCATTCGGACCGGCCTGACATGGCTTGAGGATTATTGGATCGTGCTTGAGCGTTAGGTGCAGCCCGTGGGCCAACATGGCATAGTCCGGTGTATTGATTGTGTCGAGCCGGCACAACGGAATTCAGCAGAAGCCCGGCCGTGCCTGGTCCAGGCGGGCCATAAGGCCATCTATATACGCTACCACACCGCCGGCCACCCGCTCGCCAGTGTCCCGTCGCCACCGCAACGCCGCACCGGCCCTCTTCGCCCTTCGCGAGCTCCTCCATGCCGACGCCGCCACGCAGCACCGCGCGCGCGTGCTCGACCTGAACCGGACGCTGCTCCACGGCATACGTTCTCGACCTCGACACTGCGCTGCAAGCTCCACGCCGCACCGCCACGCAGCACCGCGCGCTCTCAACCTCACCACGGCGGTGCTCCAGGCCTACGTGCTCAAAAGGTTTGGACGCTCCCTCTCTACGTGCTCACACTTTTTTCTCTGTGTTGTTGAATTTGTGCCTATCTGAAGGACAAGCTAGCATGCAACAACGTGTTCTAGTACTAGTTGTCACTAACATTAACATAGAGTAGCTAGGCGGCAGGCATGGACAATTTGTCAAATTTGTCACCTTGCATCACCTGATTTCTATTGGCAAGCAGATTAGGCTAAAGTAATCAGGAAAAGTCGATCGGAAGGACCCAGGTGAGCTTAATTCAACCAACCGAGAACCTGGAAAGGCTCGAATTGGCTTGCTAGGCAGATGGGATAAACAAAATATAATCCACGGCATCCATGTGACGTGTGATAGTTACTACATCCCAACTAAAACTACTGCTAGGGAGTGGGAGTACCAGTCGAGGATAGTATAACTGCAAAACTGAAATATATCTAGAATTCTCTAACGAATTTCCGTGGCGGGCATCACCCAAAAAATTTTCAAGCTTTTGGTGCAAAATGTGCATGAAACCTGTAGTACATCTATTGTTTTCCATGGTCCGTGGACTTTTTCCGTCACGGTGTTTCATATCGTAGGAGGAAGGGAGTTCTTTTACTATCTTTGAAAAAAAATATATTAAGGTACCATATTTTTCAGTGTAAAAGTTTAATAAGGTACCATGTACTTAAAATATCATAATTTTGCAGTAAATTTTTTGATATCTTAAGATACTTTTTAAAAAAAGTAAAAACCCCTCAAACAATTACACAATTGTCTGCTAGGTAGCAAGGGCAGGGGCTTAAGCATGCCTCGTTTTTCGCTGCACGTTTTTCTTCATATTGTATGATGTATGTTGAAATTGTACTTTTTTGCTCAAGCTAGGATTGAAAATAACATGTCCAATTTATCAACGTGTAATTTTTTTTTTCAATCAACTACCCCCGTCAGGAAATGTATTTTCATCCCTCAAGGAAATTTCTCCTTTTGAGTAGAACGGCAGGAGTTCTACCTTGATTATATTAAGCAGAGAAGCATTTGGTACATTGTTTGATTACAATCTCATCATGCAGAAACGACTGGACCAGAAGAAAAGGGAAAAGATTAGGAAGGTTCTAACTTTATTTAGAGAGCTTTTTTACTATTTTTGAAAAAATACCTTAAGATATTATATTTTAAAGCATAAAATTTTGATTAGTACCTTAATGTATAATATACCTTAGGGTACCAGAATCTTACACTAAACTTTTTGGTAACTCAAGATACTTTTCAAAAATAGTAAAAAAAACCTCTTATTTGCAAAGCTCTATCTGCCTAATGTCTTGGACCACCGAGAAAGAAACATTGTCCTCATCCTACAACAACTTCTGAAAGATTCTTCTATTTCGTTCTTTCCAAATGTTCCACCAGGTGATAATCAGGCCTGCTGTGAGTTTTAGTCTTCCTCTCCTCAGTGTGATTACAGCCATTGCCGACCACCAGTCCGAAAGGATGTCGGAGTTTGAATTAGGAGGCACATTGACAGATTTTTGAAGTTGTTGTACCTTCTCCCACATCGTCGTTGTGAATGTACCATGCATTGCAAGATGTTCAGTATCCTCGAAGTCTTCGGAACACAAGCTGCATATCCAATTGCACTATTGCAGGGCAATGCTGTTTTACGAAATTTTCAGCAGTTAAGGCTTGTTTATATAGAAGTTGCCATCCAAACAAAGCTTGTTTTGGTTCAGCATTTGAATGACATTATTCATCCAATTGTTGGTTCCGAGGCAGAGTTCAGGAAAGCCAAAGTATTACTTATACTACTTCAGAGGTGGCGACCATTGCAAGAGCATGGACCAGTTCATATGTAGCTTCCTGTGTGGACTCGGTGAAGCCGAGTTCTTGAACCTCGGACTTTTGTGATGGATTTGAACATGCGTTTGTCTGGCGCGCGCGCACACGGAGGATGGGAAGTTTTAGGTACTATTTTGATTTGATTTCGAGCACTTGAAGGAGACGGCCGGCCTCCGTGGTGGAGGAAGCGGACTTCTCGAAGGATTGGAAGCGCTGGGACAAGGAGGAGGGTCCAGGCGGATCACACTGCGGTTGGTACCGTCATACAACAAGGCGACTCCAATGCAGCTTAAGCCGGGACAAGAGCTGGAGGCTTTTTGACGGGCAGGAGCCTGAGAATTACTGGTACAGGGTGTGCGACGGGCGAGCTGCGAAGGTCATCATATCCATATATCCTTCTTGGTATGCAATTTGGAAGTCGAAGAGATTAATGAAATAAACCGCGATAAAAAGATCATACAAAATCAACTTTAAAATAAAGTTTTATAATTTAAATATTAAATTTTAAGCCGTTAGTACAGTGAAACATCGACAGCCCTACGAAGAGAACCTAAACATGTATGCTGACTATACAGGGGTGATTGTTTGACCTTGTAAATGAAATAACCAAACAACATATTTACAGACGAAAAATAATTTATGACTAAAACTTTCATATATGTATTGTTAGCGATTTAAAAGGTAAACCGGAAAAATTATGTTAGCAAAGTACTATATTTTACTTAAAATCTATATAAAATATTTATACTTTGTCATCGAGCCATAGGATTGAGAAATCACCAGTTCCATCCCTGTTTGTGGTCACTGTGGACCCGTGCAACGTCCCAAAATTCCACGATGAATTCGGTCTAAACACTTATCAAACTTTCCTGACTATCCAGCAAACATGACCTTTTTTAAAGATAATCATGACTCTCTTTTTATACAGAACATATATAAAGTATCAAAGAAAAATTAGGAGACCTGGCAGTCCGGTCAGGCCGTGATAGCTGTATCACAATGATGCGAGCACAATTACAATGTTACAAGATGTACACTCGTACAACAATTTTGTGAAGGTATCGGGTGATATTATATATATTTTTTAAGTAAATCTTCGGTAAACGCAAGTGCTACTCCCTTCGTCCCACTGCAAGTATATTTTAACACCGTTTATATTTGATCATTTGTCTTATTTAAAAATTATGATTAGTATTTTTATTGTTATTAGATTATAAAACATGAATAGTACTTTATGTGTGCCTATTTTCTGATTCTTTTCTCATAATTTTTTTAAATAAACGAACGATCAAATCTTAGACACATAAATTCACAACTGTAGTTATATTGGGACGAAGACAATAGTATTTAGAGGTATTACCATTTTACACTAATAAATAATATCTTTAAATATTTTCTTGATACCATAGAATTTCTTATACTGCCATATATAGCAGTCTGAAATTGATCCATGTTTCCTAACTGACCTTAAAAACGTAACTTTCCACATTATAATATGCCATGTTTGTACCAAATAATTAAGTTCGTTGGAATGTGCTAAACAACTTACTCCAATTTTTAATGCTCGACGCTACTAGCTTTTAAATATTTGTTCGATCACTCGTCTTATTTAATTTTCTGCTAGTATCTAAAATTATGAGTTATGACTAAAATTTCTTAAATAATAAAACGAATAATAATAAAATAAAATAAAATATGTAATATTTTTTATTTTTAATAAGACAAATGTTGACGTATAAATCCAAAAGTAAACATGGAGAAACATTAATTTTTTTACAGTGTTGACTTTTCAGTATTTTTATTACTTGTTTTATATAATAATTATATATATTATTAATTATCTTACTATAATTTTATTTATTAAAACACTCGAAGCATAACTTATAATTTTACATTTTCATATAAATTTTTGAACAAGTCAAATAATTAATTTCAATTTGAAGTATATATTGATTTCAATTTGATCTAAATTTTCCCCTTAGGGAGAGTAGGTGGTGTTTGACTAGTGCGGTGCACACTACTTTTACTACCAATATTTTTTGTTTTATTCATGTTTATAAGTTAAATTTTAAATTTTTCAATTTTAAATTTAGAGTTAATTTGGGGTTTCATCATATTTATTTTTTAACTTTTGATTTAGACGCTAAGAGCATGTATATAAAAGATTTTGATTTTTTATTTGTAAATATGTAGCTTGATTTTCCTTAAAAAAGATCATTGATACCGCTCCATGCCTCCATGCAAGTTGCAGCGAGACTGGTTTTAGTTTGGCACGAAGTGCCAGATGCATGCACCTCATCGATCACAACCATCAGTTCGATTTTTTTCGAGCTAAATAAAAAATATAGAGGGTAATTTGTCTGATTCGATCAAGTGTACTTAGCGAATCGAAACAGCTGCGATGCGGTGGTTTTCCGTAAGACGATTGATCACGACCTCACTTCCGCGAATTAATGATGGATCGATGAAATGCGCCTACATGCACCAACGACGCTGACACTTAACCAAACGTTGTACACTAATCTTGCGGTCGTCTCTGTGGCCTGTGGGCTATCGCACGTCAACTTGCCAACACCATGAGAAAAACCATCGCAAATTTGCACAGAAATTTTTTGTACTCCTAATTGAAGCTGCCGATCGAGCAAGCAAGCTTCCATCCCAGCGCCGCCGCCACCTGCTGACTGGTGCGTGCGTCCGTCCACGGTGGCATGCGGCGGCGATCGTCGGTCTCCGTCGTTCATGCCGTTCTCCTTCTCCTCGTCGCGGCGGCCGCGCTGCCGATCGCCGCCGCGCAGCCGTGGCAGTTGTGCGGCCGCGGCGGCGGCGGAGGCGGCGGCACCTACGCGGTGAACAGCACCTACGACGCCAACCTCCAGGGCCTCATCAGCGACCTCCAGCTGAACGCCTCCACCTCGCCCACCCTCTTCGCCTCCGGCGCCCTCGGCTCCGCCCCGGACACCGTCTACGGCATCATCCTCTGCCGCGGCGACGTGAGCTCCTCCGACTGCTACGACTGCGGCACCAGGGCCGGCCAGGACGTCGGCCAGGTCTGCAACCGCACCAGGGACGCCATCCTCGTCTACAACCAGTGCTACGCCCGCTTCTCCGACAAGGACTTCCTCGCCGCCACCAACAACTCTGGCCAGGTGCCGCTCATGAACGCCGCCAACATCACCAGCGCCGACGTCGCCGGCTACGACCGCGCCGTCGCAGGCCTCCTCAACGCCACCCTGCTGTACGCGGTGGAGAACACGACGAGGCTGTTCGCCACGGGGCAGCGGGTGGGGGCCGACCCGGGGTTCCCTAACATCTACTCGGCGGCGCAGTGCACGCCGGACCTGTCGCCGGCGGTGTGCCGGAGCTGCCTCGACGACCTGGTGGCCGCGTGGTGGAAGACGTTCCCGCTGAACACGCTGGGCGCGAGGATCGTCGGCACGAGGTGCAACTTGAGGGCCGAGGTAACCCAGGACAAGTTCTACACCGGCGCCCCAATGCTGAAGCTGTGGGCGGACGGCCTCTCGCCGCCGGCGACGTCGCCGGATGCTGTGCCGGGCACTACGGGAGGTGAGCATACTGCACACTATGCTTTATGTTTACAATTTTGGTAACTATAGAAATTAGGTGTTTAAAGGTATCTAAAATTTGTACTAAAAAATTGTTACCTCCATATGCTTTCTAAAGAAACGTAAAACTTCCCTAATCCCAAATAAATATGGTTAGTTTTTTTTGACCTACTACTACAACTTTCTCAATGGTTATTTTAATAAAATAAACTTTTCATACAATCGGGGTACATTATAATTACAAATTAACCTGTAACTTGTATAAAATATTTTAAGAAGTGCCCTCTAGGCGCATTTGGCTAGTCCCAGCCGCACTCATGCTCAATATCCAAATCTCCAGACAATTCGATGGTCCACAGTCATATCGCTCATTTTTGCTGTTGATTTTTTATCTACGGTTTTTGACCATTCGTATTATTTAAAAATTTTATCTAAATATATAGAATTATAAGTTATACTTAAAGTTTCTATAATAATAAATTAAATTATAATAAAATAATTAATGAGTATATAATATTTTAATAAGATAAATGATCAAATGAATATAAAAGTCAATGTCATCGTATAAAAAAAATCGGAGGATGCAGTATATTAACATCATATCTCTTCAATCTTAAGTCATTGCACGTTTTCATTTGGTTTATGAATAGCGAGATTCGTCTATGTTTAACATAGTTGACTTTTTTATAGACATTTGACGATTCGTCTTATTTAAAAAATTTACATAATTATTAATTATTTTTATATTATTTTATTTATGGTTAAATATATTTTTATGCATATCTATAGCTTTATATATTTGATAAAAAAATTTAAATAAGACGATAAACATGTATAGAAAAAGTCAACGGCATCGGGGATATAATATTTTAATAAGATAAATGATCAAGTGAATATAAAAGTCAATAGCATCATATAAAAAAATCAAAGGATGTAGTATATTAACATCATATCTCTTCAATCTTAAGTCATTGCACGTTTTCATTTGGTTTATGTATAGCGACATTGTTTATCTCGTACTAACTCCGTCTATGTTTGACGTAGTTGATTTTTTTATAGACGTTTGACTATTCGTCTTATTCAAAAAATTTACATAATTATTAATTATTTTTATATTATTTTATTTATTGTTACATATATTTTTATGCATATCTATAGCTTTACATATTTGATAAAAAAAATTTAAATAAGACGATAAATATGTATAAAAAAAGTCAACGGCGTCGAGAGTATTTGCGTACTTAAACCCGATAAGTCTGACTTTTTAGCTCACCAAATTCTTGCTGATATGTTATTAGCTAATCGCCGCAGATGATCAACACCCACTGTTTAGAAGAGCCGATACTACTGCTGTATTTCAACATGTCACGTTCTATATTACAACGTAGTAGACTGGTAGCAGTCAAAACAATCGCTAGCTCCATAGTAGCTCATTGTTTCCATTGTCTTAAACAATATTAAAAAAAGTCAATTTTGTTCATTGAGTAGCTGCTGGCTTGATAATCAGCTGCTCAGCTAAGAAAACAGGTGCCCTGTTTTGCATACTTGAACAAACTGCCTCCCTCCAAAACTGCAGGCAAGAAAAAGTCAGTAAAAACAATTCTGGAAATTGTCTTGCCGATAGTGGCAGCTGCAATCTTAGTTGCAATTTCCCTGTGTTTGTGGAACATGCGTAAGAAGAGAAGATGGCGAAAAGCAGATCATTTAACCGGAGGTGAGCGATCCTCAGAACAATTTGGCATTAAATCTTTCACAAATTACCCCTGGCATTGTTAATCATCAGTATTGTTTAACAGTTTATCATATCCATGCAAATTTGCAGCTGACGCAGCTGAGGATTTTGAAAGTGTCAAGTCAACCTTGTTATCTCTGGCGTCATTGCAAGTGGCAACTGATAATTTCAACGAAAGCATGAAACTCGGTGAAGGGGGGTTCGGTGCAGTTTATAAGGTATTGTGTAGTAGCCTTTCTCTGTCACATTTGAATCATTGCCGGGCTTTTTTGAAAAAAAATAGTTAATGAGTGTAGGATTGTAAGGGATCTTTCCATTCCTAAAAAATAGTCAATGAGATGGAGGCTCCACTGCTTATATATTAAATCATTTGTCATTACATCACTAATATGAAATTATTCAGTAATCTTTTTATTCACACACTGGTGTTCAATATGGAATATTCAGTAATCTTTTCATTCACACGTTGGTGTTCCTTCAGCTGTTATACATTGATGGTCTCTCAGGTATAGATGCCCCGCAAGCACCTATGGCCTATTAGTTCTTTTTATCATAGTGTCCATCGGGTTATATGTTAAATTATCTAGACTCTAATATCAATTGTAGGATCATAATGAGGCAAGAGGTTCTTCAGCATATATCTGGTTCTTTGCTATTCCATAACTAATATGGAACAATTCAACAATAATTTCATGCTATGAATTAAGCATGATACAAATATGAAACTATAAATGTTTTTTGTATGGGTGCATGCACTAGTCCTAATTGTCACTCTAATTTTATTAATTAATGTGAGTTATAGTCTACCAAACTTTTACAAGCAACTGCAAAGTTTTGTATATCTACATATCTATCCATATCTCCATGTAAGAAGATACTAAACCAAATTATTCAGGGACTACTTACCGGACAAGAAGTGGCAGTGAAAAGGCTAGCGAAGGGTTCGAACCAAGGGCTAGAAGAGGTGAAAAACGAGCTAGTTTTGGCGGCCAAACTTCACCACAAGAATCTTGTGCGGCTTGTGGGTTTTTGCCTGGAAGAAGGAGAGAGGATGCTTGTCTACGAATACATGCCAAACAAAAGCCTCGACACCTTTCTCTTTGGTACTACAAATATCACCTCTGAAAACTTAGATATGTTACACTTTCTTCATGCATGTTTCAGCAAAATGACCACGATTTTTTTTTCTAACTAGATGAAGAGAAAAGGAAAGGGCTAGATTGGACTACACGATTCAGGATCATCGAAGGCATTGCTAGGGGGTTGCAGTATCTTCACCAGGACTCGCAGAAGAGGATCGTCCACCGTGACATGAAGGCAAGCAACATCTTGTTGGACGCAGACATGAACCCTAAGATCGGCGACTTCGGGCTCGCTAGGCTCTTTGGGCAAGACCAGACTCGAGAGGTCACGAACCGTATCGTCGGAACATTGTAAATCGGATTGTTTATTTAGATATAAAGGCAACCGAATATATGAACTATGCAGTTCTCCCTCTAATCATGTGATTCTCTCCTTGTTAAATGTTGATGCAGTGGCTACATGTCTCCGGAGTACGTGATGCACGGACAGTATTCCACGAAATCAGATGTGTTCAGCTTTGGCATTCTCATCATAGAGATCGTGACCGGCCGGAGAAGGAGCAATGGGCCCTATTTCTATGAGCAAAATGAAGATATAATAAACATAGTGAGTGTATATATACACAACCACATCTTTTCGCTTATAGTTATAGTCAGAATTTAAATTTTTGACTGTAAATTTAGAGTTGATTTTACATTTTTATGGCAGTTTGTTTTTTCAGTCT
This sequence comes from Oryza brachyantha, assembly GCF_000231095.2. Lineage (NCBI taxonomy): Eukaryota > Viridiplantae > Streptophyta > Magnoliopsida > Poales > Poaceae > Oryza > Oryza brachyantha. Next base: position 13,243,980 of record NC_023169.2, on the reverse strand, counting down.
TCGCTTTTAAATCGCTAAAAGAACACATATATAAATTTTTTATTTATAAATTATTTTTTATTTACAAATACGATCATTTCGCATATTCCTAATGTCAAAAGATGACACCATGCTCGCTAATTCACCGACTAATGCACCATTTATTGTTGGTTGCATTTTTGGCACTTGCATTAACAGACAACCATGCATGTAAACATATCGTCTGCACACTGATTACTGAAGACCTATGTGCTAATAATGCTAGGTATGGAGGCACTGGTCAGAGGGAAACATCGTGGAGATGATAGACAACTCCTTGGGAAGAAACTACAGTGAGGATGAGGTGCTGAAGTGCATCAACATCGGCCTGCTCTGCGTCCAGCAGAACCCGGTTGATCGCCCTACGATGGCGGATGTCATGGTTTTGCTGAACAGCGACGCCACCAGCACCCTGCCGGCCCTCGTGGTTCATAGGCCAGCGTCGTCCTCCGACGGGAGCTCTGGCTACTCCCAGACCGTGACGCAATTGTCTCCCAGGTAGCAGAGGCAGAGGCTAAAGCAGAGCTGGCCGGCGTCGCTAGTGCAGTTGGCTTGCTGCTTGTCTTTTGTTTCGTGTTGAAATTGTGTGGGTATATATTGCCATATTTTGGCTGTATTCTTTTGCAAAGGATTATTTGGCGGCATTCACGCGCATGTTTTCCAAGCTGGTAAAAAAGTACATTCTTTTGCAAAAATTATATATAAAAAAGCTTTTTATCTCATCTTTCTAGGGTCGATTTTTTTAATTGTATATAGTTAATTTTATCGCTTATACTATTAGGTAGTTATTAATGAGTCAGATAATATTTTATTTTTAATTTTTCATTTATCAAAAAAAACACAACCTTATGAGCATTTCCTATGGAGTACTTTGAGAATCCGTCATGTGAATAGGGTAAGGTCTAATGTGCAAACAAACACGTCATTTACTTCTTTCACATGAAGGTTTTTACATTTTTATATTTTGATCTATTCCATTTTGAATTGGTATGTTTTTAGTTTTGGTTCCCATGTATTAAGAAAGTACATTTCTTATTTTCTCCTAACTCAAAAATCTTATATGTAAGAACTTTATACATAAAAGTTATAGATATAAACTTGATATATAAAAAATATACACATATTTTTTAAAAAAATAAAAAACATCCCATACACAAATATCCCATATTAATGTTTTTTATTTAAATATTCTATACACTGTAAAAATTCTCATTATCTTGGACTCAAATAATCAGTTAAAAAATTTTAAAGAAAAAATATCTACATAAAAATAAGAAAAAACAAAGGACCGATTCGCGTGGAAGCGCCACGCGTGCACGATCGCGCATACGTAATTTTCACGGTGAATACTGTGTCCGTGAGGAAAAATTGGACAACATGCCACTCCCACACTGAAATACCACTCCACGGAATCGCTTCGTTAAAATACCACTCCCAAGTCCCAATCGACAGCTAACATTTGTTTTGCCTTTTTTTGCTTTCGGATCAATTTCTGCCTCTTCTCACCGTACGTCGGACCAAATTGCCCCTGGCCGAGCATGAAACTCCGGCGACTGTCCTGCACTGCGGCGGCCGAGACTCCGGCGACCGTCGCCGTGCTTGCATCGTGGCCCACGTTGTAGCCCCTCCGCCACGGCGGCCATGAAATCTTGGCAAGAAGAGACGCGCGCACACGGACGGCGGTGTTGAGCTGCATCGGCAATAGCTACTAGGTGAGCTTGAGGTCAAAGAAGAAGAAGGCGGCTTCAATAGCTCCAAGGTGAGCTTGAGCTCAGAGAAGGGCATGTCGGTGTCGTAGGAGCCGGTGACTGCGGCCATGGCGGGAGCATTCAAGTCGGCGCTAATGTCGACGAACGGGGCGATGGTGACGCAGCAGATCGCGGACGTGGCAGCCGACGACTGTTAATCAAAATGGGCTAGGCCCAATTAAAGTTGACTAAAATTCTACTAGCCCACAATGAATGATAGAGACAATAATACCACCTTGGAGATTTAAACTGGAGAAACTCAACTTAAATAGAGAGGTTAGTGAGACTCCCCGTTGACTGGTTGAGATGGGAGCATTCAAGTCCAGTCCGGGGAGTGCACTCGCACGACTACTCACTGCACCATGTCGACTGACGGAAACAGACCATTTTCAGGGTATATCGCATTCTCCTCTATTCTTTTTAATGTTTTTGAATGCCTAATAGCAATGATTTTTTATTGCTATATCATGATCATATGGATGCTTGTGCTTACTATATATTAAGCATGCTGTCAAATGTTCTATTCATAATCGTTAGATTATTTCCTATGTTTGTCATGCCTATTATCTTATTGTTTTGGATTAAAATATACCGAAATATGATCATATTTTCCAACAACGACAAGCACGGCCTCGCGCTGCTGTTGCCCATCGCGTCGGCCTTCACGTGGGTGCTCCACAATGTCCTCCAGCCGGCTGAACCAGCTGAACTGCATGCGGTCGGAGTAGGTGCTCGTCGCCGGCCTCGGTTTCGGCATCGCCGCCGCTGCTGGGTTCGCCCTCGCCCCTGAGGCGTCTATGGTGTGAGGGCAATATCGTCAGGGAGAGTGCGAAAACAAGAGGAAAAGAATAGAAATGTAGAATATGGCAAAAGAAATGGACGACATCATTTGTTAGTGGCATTTTAGCGACCCAATTCCGTGGAGTGGCATTATGACGAAACCACCTTTTGATAAGTGGCATAATATCTAATTTCTCGTCGGCGAGTCGGATGTTGAGCGCGCACCAGCCCTCCCTGAAGCAGGACATGTTCGCAACCGCTGTGGTCTGTGGAAGATTGCGCAATACCGTTTAGGTCTGTCGCAGCTAATTATATTCTACTAATTCCTCCATATTTTAATAAATAACATCCACATATTTGACTAATTATTTTGTTAAAAATTATACAAATCATATTTATTTTTGTTATTATTAGATTCATTACAAAATATATTTTAAATATAACTGTATTTTCACGTATTCCGAAAATAAAAATCAAAGAATACGGATGATTAACATATAGAAAAAAATTAATAATATCATCTATTCAAATAATACAAACACGAGCAGCTCAGTTCGTAGTTATTTCGTGAGGCCGTGAGGGGCTTATGCTAGTCACGGCAGGCCTCTTGCCGCGAGACGGCGCGAGGATACGGCCCAGCCCACGGTGACCAGCCGACCACCTCGTTCCGAGCCCCACACTCTCCGTAGGAGGAAAGATCATTTTTTCTTACTTAACTATTGGCCGTATCCGAATCACATCACTTAACCGTAAAACAAAACCAGATATAGATACTCTTTTCTATACTATCTTCTATACTAGTGACTAATATTTTTTGACTATACAGGTATTTGAATAGATTATATCGTAAACTTTCATCTCATAGAAAATAATTAAAAATGAAACATACTGTGCCGTATCTAACTTATCAATTGTTGGTGCAAAAACTGGCTCGTAACAACACGGTGAGCACACTTGGTGTGCGGATGACTGCAAGCTTGGAAAGAGAGTTTAGTTAGATCCAGACAAGCCTTGTCGTCATACAGTAGAATTCCGCAGACACGTACAGAGACTCGCAATCAGATAATGTATGGACAGGTGGCTTTGTTCATGTCAAATTAGTTGGTTATATTTAGGGCACGTTCGGTAGTGGAAAGAAGGGGCTTAAGTTGTCCGGTGCGAAAAACGTAGTAATAGATTAGTATATGATTAATTAATTATTAATTATTAAAAATATAAAATAAATTAATATGATTTTTTAAAGCAACTTTCTAATAGAAAATTTTTGTAAAAAATACACCATTTAGCCGTTCGGGAAGCGTGCGCGCGGTAAACGAGGGAACTAGATATCTAACATACTCTAACATACCTTGCCGAACGGGGCTATTTGGATCCAGGATTTTTTTAGTCCTTGTCACATCGAACATTTGGATGTTAATTAGGAGTATTAAATATAGACTGATAGCAGAACTAATTGCATAAATAAAGGCTATTTTATTAGATAAATTTTTTAAGCCTAATTAATCCATGATTAGCAAATGTTTACTGTAGCATCACATTTGCTAATCATGGACTAATTAGACTCAATAGATTCGTCTCGCGAAATAGTCCAGAGTATGGAGTGGGTTTTATTAATAGTTTATATTTAATACTTTTAATTAGTGTCCAAACATTCGATGTGACGGGGACTAAAAAAGCACAGGAGGGATCCAAACACCCCTAAGAAGATACGATACTTTGCTAGGAAAATATATTATATTCTTTATCAACTACATTAAAATCACTTGTTTGAAGCAAATCTGAATTATTCCATAATATCAGGAAAAAAGGGGTTAATTTATTAAAAAAATTATAGAAAGCAATAGGGGCGACCTTCACTAATTCGAATTCATTTTTTCCTCAGATATTCACCGGTAGCATATCAGATTTCGATGGATTGGCATAATTTTTGTACCACGTGTAAAACTCCATCATATAGTTTTTTTTTTCAAAAGAAAAATATCTTTGAAGTCCACGGTGTTCTATCGGATATGGGATTTCTAAGGGTATTTTCCATGTTCCAGAGATAGCTAGCTAGTTTCCATAAAACATTGGTATTACCAAAAGTTAATAGGGTCGATTTAAGTAATTAACAAACTAAACAGCCCTCTAGTCTTAATCCATCTCACATAGATCTTGAGCTGGTTGCTATCCAGCTGGCACGTACATCACTGTCCTGTGTGTCTATATCATAAACTTTGAAAAGTATAAATCATGTTCAGATAGACATAAAATATGTGCAAGTTCTCTTGTCTTTATCCTGTATCGTCAATTGCTAGTTGCAACGTGTGAAATCAAGACCAGTTGCCTCAATTTGATGGGAAATTAAATCAAGTCCTAGTCAATCACACCTAGTCTTTGAATATAATTCGTCTCATTTTTCATTTCTATTTATATTTATAAACCAAATTTTAAATATTCAACCTAGTCTTTGGATAGAAGTTTGTTTTACAACATTTTTTAAATCATTAAGAACATATATAAAGGTTTCATTCAGAAATTAATTTTATTTACAAATATGTTATTTTGTTTTTTTCCTTGAAAAGCCATACAATAATGTCGGTAAAAGATATGATCGTTGATGTAGAAAATAGGCTGCAAATACTTTCTCGACAGTCCATTAATACGACACGGTCTTGGTAGCTTCTCCGCATATCCGGCCCTAGAGTCGGTCAAGTTGGTCAACTTTTATTAGACTATCATGGATTCATAGTATCATGACGTTGTAATTATCATTAACTCTTTAGTTTATTTTTCTAGATAATAAATCTAAAATTTGGGAACTATAAATATGAAGTCTTAACTCTCTTGCACTCTCAGTTTACTGTTTTACCGATCAATTCTAAAATTCAAGTTCAATAGTTACAAAATATAAACATTTATATGTTACTTAGCAGAAAATAATATTAAGAGAAATTAACACTATAGTGCTCTTAATAAATAAGGAATAGATGAGGTGAGGATATGTGAGTATAAAATGAAAATAACTTTAAATAAAAAGTGATTGATGAGATAAGTCGTACCATAAATCTTAAAAATACTTATATTTTAGAACGGAGTCACCGTAATTTAGGAAATAACCAATAATCAACATACAGTTAAATTCTAGGTACATAGCAAAAGGTATGTCTACTTTCAGACAGAGGTAGTTATATCTATGGTAAAACAATGAGCAATTTTACAGTTCTTGAGTAGGTACCGAGATGTACTAAAATTTTAGTATAAAATTTAGTACCTCCTAGTACCTACTAGGTATCAAGAGATATTAAAATTTTAGTGTAAAATTTTGATACCTCTTGGTAGCTTCTCGAGTACTATAAAATTACTCTAAAAAAATAACAACTGCAATTTTGACATTTCGGTCCTTTTCTAAAACTTGTTTTATAAATAGACACTAAAAAAACTTATTGCCTGAATGGACCTTTTTGACAGCATCGTTGAACAGGACGGTGCCAATGTCATTGACGCCGATAACCTATTTGTAAAAATATTCTGAAAAAAGATTAATTTGTAAGAAAAAATATTTACACCTGACGCTGAGGACCTATTTGTAAATATTTTTTTCTTACCTACATGCCTTTTTTCCAATTTTTTTTTACGAATAGATTTTCGGCGCCAATGACATTGGCACTGGCCTTCTCCATATCAATGACTTAGCCGTCTCAAGGGACAAGTTTATCGACGCCATCGTCTTTGGCGCCGAGACATTGGACCACGGTGCTAATGACGTTGGCAGCAAGCTAAAAGGTCTATTTTTTATTGAAGTTTTTTAAGGGTCTATTTATAATCAAAGTTTTTTCAAAGGGCTACAAGTTAAAAATTCCAGACAATAACAACATGAGCAACTATGCTCCATGACTATTACTCTACATGTGTTTTTATTAAAATTTTAGTGATATAAGGTTTTCTCTTCCTTAACGTGTGTTTGAGGAGCATTCATAGGTTGGTGCTTGTTTCTTTACACCCGATCAACATGCGTTGAATGATAACCATGGTGACAAAGGGGGATTGTTTTGATGTTTCATAAATAAAGCCAAATGACAACGAAATATAATTTGTAAATAATAATTATATATATATATATTCTTAGCGATTTAAAAGTCAAGACTAGAAATAACTTAGATATTTTAGGAAAAAATAAGTTAGGTTAAAAGTATCAAATCAACTTCAAATTTAAGGTTAAAAATTTAAATTTTGGTTTATAAGTATGAATATAAGTGAAAAGATAAGAGTGCAAAACAATTACTCCTTCCGATAAAATATTCGTCGCCTATACATGTAGTACATCCATGGCCACCGCTCATCCTCTCGTCTCAGTTTCATGGCGCACTGCTGCTACCTTGCTGCCGCTTGCGTCGTCGTCGTCGTGTTCCTCCTCCACGCGCCTCTCACCGCCGATGCGCAGCCCATGCCATGGCAGCGCTGCAACGTGAGCAGCGGCAACTACACGGAGAACAGCACGTACCAGGGAAACATCCGGTACCTGGCCACCTCCCTCCCGGCATACGCTTCTTCCTCCCCTTCCCTCTTCGCCGCCGGCTCCTCCGGCACGCCACCCGACGCCATCTACGCGCTCGCGCTCTGCCGTGGAGACACCAACGCCTCCTCCTGCGCCGCCTGCGTCGCGGCGGCCATCCAGACCGCCCAGAGACACTGCCCGCTCGTCAAGACCGTGACCATCTACGACGACCCCTGCATCGTCCGCTTCTCCGGCGAGCCCTTCCCGATCAGCCCTCCCTACAACAAAGGCATGTTCGTCGCCTGGGACAGCAACAACGTCAGCGACGCGGCCGCACCGGCTTTTCAGGCCGCCGTCGTCCGGCTCGCGAACGCCACCGCCGAGCACGCGGCGGCGGACTCGGTCCGGCGGTTCGCCACGGGGGAGGAGGCGTTCGACGCCGTGGTCTATCCCAAGATCTACTCGCTGGCGCAGTGCACGCCGGACATGACGGTAGCTGACTGCCGGAGCTGCCTCGAGGATATAATCGGGAGGATGATACCTAAGTACTTAGTTGGGAGGAAGGGCGCGCGAGTCTTGGGCATGCGGTGCAACTTCCGCTTTGAGACGTATCCTTTCTTCTTCGGCGAGCCCCTGCTGCAACTCGCGGGACCGGCCGCATCGTCTTCTGCACCGGTGACCGGAGGTAAGTTGCATGTCCGTCTTTTTAAATTTGAAGTTAACTTTAAAGTTTTTTTCACGGTATTTATTTTTCTAACCTTGCTTTTATAATGCTAAGAATAAATATATAAAAGTTATTCACAAATTACTTTTAGTTTGCAAATGCGTCGGCCAAGCATTCACCCCTCTTGGTGAAACGAATCAAGTATGTAGTTTTTGTTTTGCACTCTTTCTACTGTATTATGGGTTGTGTGATATTTTCTTCCAGACCCTTTGCATTTTATTAGTCGCGTGAATTATTGGTATTATTGGTACCTAGGGGGTAAAGCTAGCATTAATGGGCTGTGACAAAGTCTAGATTGATCAACATGAGCGTGGCCCATGTGTCAGCATTGTCAGCTAGAAGCTTGGGTTTTCACCATTTCGGCAAGCAAAAAGTTCACTTTTGGTCACTCATCTTATCCTCAAGTTTGAATCACATTTCTCAACCTTAAAACAGGGTATAATGCATCCCTATTCTCATAAACCAATGCAAACCAGGTCCCAAGACAATATCGAGGCTGGTTTTGACTACTTGGTTGGTTTGATTTAGTCATTGTCCCATGTGACGATGGTGTGGCATTGGAAGAAAAGTTAAAAAGAAAAAGAAAAATTTAAAAAAAATATGTGAGATTCATGTGCCAGAAAAAAAAAAGATAAAAGTAGAGTAGGACCCATATGACAGCAAGTCTAGTCTTAGTTCCTCCACTTCACCTCTCTCCACTCTAGATGTGGCCTCCTTTCCCCTATCCCCTCTCCCTCTCTGGGCAGGAGAAGCCATCCTTCTCATGGTCATCGTTCTACCGGAGAACCATCTCTTTATCTCAATATTCCCGCACTCAACGAGTGAAGACGTCGCTAAACTCCTCATTGATCTAGATGTTTTCCATAGGTTCCATGATGGAACCTATGCTACCCTCACCATAACGGAGTTATCGATGCATTGAGTGAGGTCTCCAATGCCACTTCCCACTATCGGGGCATAGGTCCATGAGATCTTATGGAAGGGTTCCAGGCAGACACGGAGGGGACATATATTTTGCTATTCTTGTTGTGGGAGATAGTAGCGTCGGTCCCTTTCTTCTTGCATGCAGTGGCATTCTCGTGCGGGGGTAGATCAGGCCAACGACGGTGGTGGTGAGGGGGTGAATGAGCGTCGCTGGCCGATGGCAATGGAGGCGGAGCTCGATGGCAGGTCAACCTTAGCATGATTTGGTGTGTTGGCTATAGCAAGAGCATGGTCGGATGAAGAGGGTTGTAGCTGGCAGTGTGGGCCCCCGAGCAGAGGCAAGTAAGCCGCTGGGAAGCTGTGGAGGCTCGCCACTGTTGCGTGAAGGGGATATGGTCACCGCCGGGCTATTTTTTTAGGTTTAAAAGTCTATTTTTTCAATCGAATATTAACATACAATACCTAACAAATATTTATCATATGAGTTATTTTCTGTTCAAAAATATATCACATTGTTTTTAGCAAGAGCATTTTTTCCATCCTTTAGGAGATACCATGAGGTACTAATGTTTTCTATGTAAAATTTGGTATCTTCTAATATCTAAGGTATTAAGAGGTACTAAATTTTACATAGAAAACAGTGGTATCTCTTGGTATTTTCTTAAGGATGGTAAAATTGCTCTTTTAACAAAGTAATATTACCAGTGATGTTTCCACTTGTTGTATTTTCTGTTCGTTATTTCTAGGAGGTGCACATATCCTTCTATGATTAAAAAATATTGTGTAGTGACACATCATTTGACATATCAAGTAATTTATTTATTTCACATACAAAGATGGTGCCAACATAATATTTTTAAAATCTCAAAGACTCATTTCTATTTATGATATATTTATCTCTAATATTATTATTAGTGAGTTGGCTATTTGGTCATCCAACCAAAGTGGTCTAGAGTCTTAGTCAATCTTATAATTAGCACAATTATGGCATGATGTTGAACGTAAACTTTATTGCCTTGGTATCATTGTTGGTGTTCTAACAATGTCTCGTGTCGGCTTGGGGTATTATTGGAAATTGATTATAAAGGTATTTAGTGCATATTTATGTAAACTTTATGATTGAAAACTACATATTTATCTTTATATAGTCTCTATTCTATAGAAAATGTTTGCCTTATTTCTATTTGTAAAGATAATTTATAATATAAGGAAACTCTATAAGTACTAATCTTTATCTTTACTACTTAAAAAATACGTAATTTGTGTCTTGGTATGTCGCGTGGCCCCGCATCGCAGTCACGCTGTCACGTTGCGGTCTCTCCTAGCGCGGCGCCTTTCCTTACGCGCGCCCATGTTGCCGCCTTGTCTTCATGCGTGCATGCCGTGCCTCCGTTGGGCCGCCTCGCCCCCGCTCTTGGGCTTCCTCAGCTGGGCCGGCTCGACTCAGTGGCCCAGTCGGCTAGCAGAGTGCTCGCACAAAATTCATCCCAACTGTGACTCCGGCGTTGATGTCTGCCTGACCTGTGCTCTTGCAACTTAACCAAACATGTCAATTCACAAGTACTGACCTATTCCGGGAAGAGCAAATACACATTGTTCATGCATTTTTTCCCTTAACATTTACACCTTGTTTGTCTATGGAATATTATTTTTAATAGATAACATTGTTGATTTTTTAACATAAGTTTAATCATTCAAAATTTGATGTCGATTATTTAAGTTTCTTAATAAGACGTATGGTCAAACGTATACTAAAAAGTTACTCGGCTATTCATTAAATTATTTATAAATGACACATATATATGCCATGTATTTTAATAGAATTTTATATGAAATATTTATTTTTATCCCTGTGACGAAGCATGGGTATTGTGCTAGTATAATTTTTAATTTAGAAAGTCTTTAATATGTAGAAAGTTTATGTAAAGAGAGGTGGAGTCCGTCTTAGCCATGCGATCTGACGAATATGATTTTAACCGTCATATTTTAACAACAATAAATGAAGCGCCTACAATGAGTAAAATCAACTGATGCGCTGTATGGTAGATATGAATAGAGTTATACTTTAAAACCCTAACCATTCTAAGATTTATATTTCATATTGTATATTATATTTTTTAATATCTGTTTTAACCATGGTGTTAGAAAAAAAAGTCCTTAAGAAAACTAGAACGATTATGATCATATTTCGGAATTGTTACTACGAGTGAGCGGAAGTATTGTTACAAGGTGACAGACAGAGAAGATAGGTGGATGGTGGGGGACTCTGTAAGTGAGTTTGACTGAGGTCCAACTAAATGAGGTGCGCTTTGACCATCCTTTCACTAAAGCGGGAGGTGTGTTAATTTTACGCCTTTAGAAGAAGAGAAAATACCCCGTGGACTTTAGCCCAATTCCACGATTTACCATTGACTTCGTTCAGTTCTATGATATACCATTAATTTTTCTTAACTTGTGTGAATCACCATCGCCACCCAGTTAACGCCCATTAGTATTATTCACTTTTTGTTATAATGACCAAAATACCCCTAGGTTGAAAACTTCCTAAATTTGGAAGAAAAAAAGTCCAAAATATCAAAATACAAGTTTCTGGCTAAATTTTAGATGTCCTACAATCTAATATTTATAATATGAACTTTTAGAATAATTGGACAAATTTTGAAAGTTGTTGTTCAATGTATATTTCTGTCAATAGAAAAAATTGAAAAGTACTAACGAAGGCTAACTGAACGGTGATGGTAAGTTGCTGAAGTTAAACAAAAGTTGATGATATATTATAGAACTAAACAAAATTAATAGTAAAACGTGAAACTGGAACAAAATCATATGGCGGATTCTCTTAGAAGGAAGAGGGATGTGGGTATAGAATAGCTATTGTAGGGTATAGAATAGAATTGCTAGTGTTTTCACACATACATACTTCGTTTGCAACTTATATTATATGGCAATTTTATAGTGTTTAAGAAGGTAACTAGAAGTTATCACCTTTTTTTTTGTAAATTTTGGTACCTCCTGTTACCTTCTCAAGTATTGTAAAATTGCTCTATATTATTGGTTTATACTTGCAGAAATATCGAAACAGAAGAGGAGGACCGTTATCGGCACTTTGGTGCCTTCAATTGCTGTAGTTGCTTTTGCGGCATGGTTTTGTTCTTGGAGTTGGAGGAAGAGACTAGCAACAAGAACATTACAGCCAAGTAAACATTCTTAGCCATTTTGTTAAAATTTTAGCACGGAAATTAATGGACCAATTAATCCTGTCAGCATCTGGCTTAATCCATTCATTATTCTGTCATCTCTCGTTACTTTTTCTCTTCCAAGTTCCAAAGGAGTATAGTCAAGATGACATGCCAAGTTTTGGTTCGCTCGTTCTTGATCTATCAACACTTCGAGTTGCTACAGATGACTTCTGTGAACACAAAAGGCTTGGTGAAGGTGGCTTCGGTGTAGTTTACAAGGTACCACTCACACCATACGTAGCTAGCTGTACATGTGGCGCCGTTTCTCTCGATGAATTAATCATAAAAACATTATCTTCACGCACGCAGGGAGACCTACCTAATGGCCACGAAATAGCGGTGAAGAGGCTCGCGCAGAGTTCCAGACAAGGGATTGAAGAGCTTAAAACCGAGCTACTTTTGGTTGCTAGGCTGAACCACAACAATCTTGTCAGGCTAATTGGCGTCTGCTTGGAAGAAAATGAGAAGATACTTGTATATGAGTACATGCCTAACAGAAGCCTCGATACCATTCTTTTTGGTAAATGTCCATCCCGCCATAAATATTTGATATTTAGAGTCGAACTTTTGAAATTTTGATTGTCGTTTATTTTTTAAATATTTAGCCTAAGAGTAAACAAATAAATTGTTATGCATAGATATGCCTTAAAGTAGTATCATAATAACACAAAATAATTAGATGTGATAAACTATTTTAATATCGGCAAATTTGTAAGAATTTGACCAAATCTTATATTTATGTCTCGAGGTCTAATCTGACAAGAAAAAATAAATTTCATCTGCAAAGAAGCCCGAGTCATAATTACATATTATAATTGGTGTTTTATTGCCTCATTGGTAGATGCAGAGAAGATCAAAGTGCTCGATTGGGAACAGAGGTTCAAGATCATAAATGGAGTAGCTAGAGGCTTGCAATATCTTCACGAAGATTCTCAACTGAAGATAGTTCATCGTGATCTCAAAGCAAGCAATGTTTTATTGGATTCTGCTTATAATCCTAAGATTTCGGACTTCGGGCTAGCTAAGATATTCAGAAGGGATCAATCACAAGTTTTCACTCACCATATCGCCGGCACTTAGTAAGTATGGCTAGTACTTTAAAATGATAGGTCAATAGGTCACACCATCACACTTGATCATACAGTAAAAGCTTAATTTGTTCTTGTTATAGCGGATACATGTCTCCTGAGTACGCGATGCGTGGACAGTATTCGATCAAGTCAGATGTGTTTAGCTTTGGCGTCTTGGTTTTAGAGATCATCACAGGAAGAAGAAACTTTGGCTCCTACGGTTCTGAGCATGAGGCTGATCTCATATATGTTGTGAGTACACTGACCAAGCATGAATATATATATATAGCATGTTGTTATATTATTTTTAGAGTGGGAACAAGCATGTTGTTCATGTTGTTATATTGCTTCTAATTTATTCCTATGGATTTTCGCATACCATTTCTGAATATATTGAAATATCTGTGCATTGGTTTTGTTCTATAAATTCCCACAGAAAGGCGCAAGATTTCGTCCTCTAGTCATTCTATTCTGAGCTAAGTTATCCCAAGTATAACTTCAATCAAACACTAACCCATTGATTTAATTGGTGCAGACATGGGAGCACTGGACTAAGGGTGAAGCCATCAAGTTGATCGATCCATCCCTGGGAAGCCACTATCCAGCTGACAAGGTGCTCAAGTGCATCCACATTGGGCTGCTGTGTGTTCAGCCCAAACCTGCTGATAGGCCATTGATGTCAGCTGTGAATGTGATGCTTAGTAGTGCCGTCCGTCTCCCTTCCTTGTCCAGGCCTGCCTTTTGGTTCCAGGAGATCGGTGCCAGTTCAGATGTTAATTCAGAGCAGAACCTGCTTTACCCACACAACCCAACAAAAATGTCGCAAAATGAAGCGCCCATCACAGAACTTGAGCCGAGATGAGTCTTGTAAGTTGAGAGTTAAAGGAATCTCTATTTTTTTTTTCGTTCCTACAGTTACAGGGAGTTGTACGACATACTCTTATTAAGCTGTGCTAGCTAGGTACTGATTTTTTTTCCTTTTAATAAAATCAAGTCAGAACTATTAGATGTCAATAGTGCCTCCTGCTGTCATTCCTGATTAAATCAACTGAAGTCATGTTTGTATTGTTGCACACAAATACTGTAGCAAATACGACATATGCTTGATACACTGATTCTTTCTGTTATTCTTGGTTCCAGAACTTCAGTATGAGATTGTGTTCTAACCTACTGCAAGTCCACGGCATATATGTGTTAATATCTTGATTAATCGGTTCTAGGACACAATAGCCATGTTGTGTGTCCGTGTGGTTTTTCTCCCCAAAGGTTTCCATGCAGGGGCGAAGCTACATCCATTGGCTGCGGTCAGTCAACACCGATGAAAATTTAGACCATGTTCGGCACTGCCCCGTAAGGTAACTAAGCCCCCTCTTTTTTCACGTGCACGCTTCCCGAACGGTTGAACAGTGTATCTTTTGGAAAAAATTTCTATATGAAAGTTGTTTTAAAAAATCATATTAGTCTATTTCATATTTTTAAATAATTAATCATGTACTAATCTATTACTACGTTTTCCGCGCCAGATAACTAACCCCCACTCTCCATACTACCGAACGGGGCCTTAGTCAGCCTAATACCAGCGATTTTTTTGGCTAGCTTAGACCCCATTAAACTCTATGCTAACCGCTGTTAATGCTCAGTTAGTAGTGAGTACTGACCTCGGTTGCCATTTATCCTGGCTTCGCCCCTGTTTCCATGTTAAATGATGTATCTCCTGTTATTGAATGTCTTTTATTAGCCTATCATTTTCTAACATAATGTAGCCCCAGTGCCCACTTTATGCGGGCATTGGCAAGAACTATCCAGCAGAAAAGTCATTGTCTGTGTTGAAAGAGTCATTCTCATAGCCTTATCAGTTGTTGAATGTCTTGAAATTAAACAACAATTTCCATGTTTTGAATTGTTCATTAGAAAAAGGCAGAGCTTTTGACATCACTTCACTATGTTTAACAGCATGATTGACAACAGTGACAATTCATCATGCCATACGTGACACATCATTGTCACCTTGACTATTATCCACTCTGGCTCGCTTTAATTCCTAAGCATACCATTTAAATAGAGTTTTACTCACATTCTTCCTTTTGTACCGCAAAGTACCAGTGCTTCGAGGTACTAATATCCCCACTCATGCTATCCACCCCATGACCAAGCTGGTACCTCGAGGTATCATACAATCGTGACCGTTTGATCTATCATCACCAACAGTTAGGATTTTAGTATCAACTTAATCGTAGGGTGGATAGTAAGAGTGAGGATTTTACTACCTCACGGTACTAGTACCTCACGGTACAAAAGGAAGGATGGGAGTAAAACTCATTTAAATAAGAGTTTTACTCCCATCCTTCCTTTTGTACCTCGAGTTACTGGTACCTCAAGGTACCAAATCATTTCTCACCATTAGATCTAGCTAAATAGGATGTGCACTGTTGGTTCCAACGATCAGAAACGATTTGGTACCGTGAGGTATCGGTACCTCGAGATACAAAGGGGAGGATGGGAGTAAAACTCTTTAAATAATCCTACTTACAGCCACAATACAGAATTCAATGTTGCTGACCTGATGAAATAGGGCATCCCCTCGCATCAAGCTAACAACACACTTGTTCAGCAACTGAACTAGTATTTCAGGATTCATCTTGGCAAAAGGTCTGTGATTGACACGCTATTTGAAGACAGCGCTGCTGAATTATTGGAGCACCCGGATCTGGGATAACGTTCTGAATACAAATTAGAGCTGTCACTCGCACTAGCCTCTTGGATGCAGAACGCTGGCATGGACAGAGAAGGAAGACGCACAGTGCTGCTGCTAAGCATGATGTTCACTGACGAAATCCTGGGCCTGCTTGCAGGTTTTCTCTGAACACACAATAGCCCAATGTGGATGCACTTCAGCATCTGGTCGATCGGAGGATGGTTGCCTAAGGATGGATCAATCAATTCTATGACATTTCCCTTGGTCCAGTGATCCCAAACCTGCACCAAATTTGGTTAATTAAGATAATAGTAGTTTGGGAAGTTTGGTTAATCATTCATGAACAGACTTGTAGTACTCACAAGATTTAAGAGATCAACATCCTGCCCACTGTCATATGAGCCACTATTTCTTCTTCCAGTGATAATCTCTAATACCAAAACTCCGAAACTAAATACGTCCGACTTGATTGAGTACCGACCACGTATGGCATATTCTGGTGCCATGTATCCACTGGTATTAAAAACATTAATTACATTGTAATTAACCTATTATATTTTGGCACCTTATTTGGAAATGTTGGCCCATGATCATACTTACTAGGTTCCGGCAATTCGATGAGTGATTTCTTCTGATTGATCCCCACCAAATATCTTCGCTAAGCCAAAATCAGAAATCTTAGGGTTGTAATCAGAGTCTAGTAGGATGTTGCTTGCTTTGAGGTCCCGGTGAACTATCTTCAATTGAGAATCTTCATGAAGGTATTGTAATCCTCGAGCAATTCCATTTATAATCTTGAACCTTTTCCCCCAATCTAGCTCCATGTTTGTGTTTAAATCTGTCATTCAAACAAGAAAAAACCATAGCATTGTAATGTAATTAATAGGAGACTATAATTGAGAGAATTTTTAGATGATGGAACTAATTTCACATGCCTAGACTCTACCATAAGGAGCAGTAATAAGTTATTAACTATAATTAACCATTTAAAAAAGAAACAACCAGAGAGAAATCGTACCGAAAAGAATTATATCAAGGCTTTTATTTGGCATATATTCGTAAACAAGTATTTTCTCTTGCTCTTCCAAGCAAACACCAATAAGCCTTACAAGATTCTTGTGGTAAAGCTTAGCAACCAAAACTAGCTCACTTTTAAGCTCTTCTATTCCTTGTCTGGAACTTCGGCAAAGCCTTTTCACAGCTATTTCTTGGCCTTGAGGTAGGACTCCCTATCCATGTAAAGACACTTACTAATAAATCAACAAAAATATAACTCATAAAGTTGCATGCATGTTGCATGATTTGTACCTTGTAAACCATACCGAATCCTCCTTTGCCGATCATTTTAGCTTCGGCAAAATCATCTGTAGCAGCTCGTAGTGTTGATAGATCGAGTAGAAGCGAATCAATACTTTGAATATCTGAACTAACTGAATCTGTTGGTACAAAGATGAAAAGCAAGGCTAAGCTTATCAAGAAGTCTCAGTTCATTCATTCAAAAACAAGAAGGGAAATGCGATTTCACTACAAGCTGGGACACATCAAGATTCAAGCTAATGGAATAAAATAAAAATATATTTGAATAAGTCACTATTTCACCTCCGTCAGTAAACCTATCAGTTACTTCACATGCTAAAATATCATAAATTCATCAGACTTACAGGGCAGAAACGTCTGTTCTTTTGGTTCTCTTCCTCCAACAACAAAAGCCCACCACAACGATCAGAAGTATTGCACAAATTGTAGACATAACAATGGCTAAAACTGTGCCTGTCCTGATTCTCCTTTTATCTGAAAATGCACACTGTGCGATTCAGATAGTGTCAATGTAGCTAGAACTACAAACCAGAATCTGAATGATAAAATTTCGTTTCCCTACAAACAGAATGCGTATTTTTCAGGGAAATTCCCACAACTTCTATCAATAAAACCTCGCGAAACGAACAAAGAGGCAAGAGTGCTAAACTACCAATTGGCCTTTTTCATGAGAGTTTTTTTATCATTCTTACAAAAGTACATCAATATATCATATTTTTTTACTGTAAAAGTTTAGTACTTTGCACTAAAATTTTTGTTACCTAAAATACTTTTCAAGAATAAAAAACTATTTTCATGATCATCTCTATTTGCAGTCAACGGAGTTATCTCGTAAAACAATTTCAGTGATCATACACACAAAAATGTGGTTTTTGTTGCTCACCTCCTGATTTGGTCTCCGATGGCGCCGGCACCGGCGTCTCCACGAACGCTGGAAGCTGCAGCAGCGGGCGACCGGAGAAGAAAGGGAACACCTCGTACCGGAAGTTGCACCATATCCCGAAGATCCCCCCTCCCGTCCTCCGGCTGAAAACCTTGGGCAGCTGCGCGGTTAACGTCGTCAGGCAGGTCCGGCAGACCTCCGCCGTCTTGTCCGGCGTGCACTGCGCCAGCGCGTAGATCTTGGGGCGGCTGCTGCTGCCGAGGCCCTCTTCCTCTCCGGTGCCGTACCGCCTGGACGAGTTCGCCGCCGCGTACTCCGCGGTGGCGTTGACGAGCAGGCCGACGGCCGCGTCGAACGCCGGAGCCGCCGGCGCGCTGACGAGCGCGGAGCGCTGGATCGGGTACGTGGCGACGAAGTAGTCGTCGTCGAGGAAGAAGTTGCGGTTGGAGTAGCGGAGCTGGCAGAGGTCGTAGAAGAGGATGACGTCCTTGACGAGCGGGCACACCCGCGGCGCGTCGCGGAAGGCGGCCGCGACGCAGCGCTCGCAGGCGGAGGCGTTGGCGTCGCCGCGGCAGAGCGCGGAGCCGTACACCATGTCGGGGACGTCCCCGACGGTGCCGACGGCGTACATGACCGGGTACGAGGAGGAGGAGGCGTTCTTGGGGAGGGTGGTGGAGAGGCGGTCGATGTTGGCGCGGAACGTGCCGTTCTCCGGGTAGTTGGCGCTGGGGCCATAGGGGTCGCACAGGTACCATGGCGGAGGCTCGTCTTCGCCGGCGGCGTGCGGCGAGGAGGAAGGTCGCGGCGGCGGCGAGGTAAGGAGGGAGGCCTTGCACCGCGCGCATTGTGGTGGAGGTGGCTGGCGGCAATGGTAAGCTGTGACATGGGGACGAACGGAGGCTGGAGACGTGAGCCGTCCAGAATGAGGTGAGCTAGCCCTGAGTGTTTGACTGTCGTTCATTGACTTTCCAATTACCGTGCCGAACTGCCGAAGAGATCGAGCGTTGGTCTAATCCGCGATCGGCCGCGCATGCGCTCCGTGCGCGAACGGATTCACAAGGGTTGCACATACCAGACGTCTAGGCCATACGTAAGGTGGTACCAAGCTAATCGTATAGTTGTAAACATAAAAAAAACACACACACACGCGGGTTTATACTAGCTCAAACCGTCGGTATGGATAATAGTCCTAGGTGATACCATAATTTTATAGTAGTTGAGTAGGAATCGAGAGGTACCAATATTTTAGTGTAAAATTTGGTATCTGCTAGTATCTAAACTAGGAGATATCAAATTTATATAGAAAAAATAATACATTCTGGTATCTTCTCAAAGACTATAAATCAATATTCTTCCCTTGTCGGAAACCCAGTATTTATACCCAAGGTGATCAGTCCTCCAAGCTAAATTTGACCTTACGGCCTTACCAAGTAGAACACGTACGGGCAGAGTAGTCCTTGCCTTACCGGTTTAGGAGAACAATGTCATTCCCAACCGAAGTAGATTTCTATTCATTGCCGTGTCTTTATCCATACCTAATCACTCCTTTCGGTATATAACCTTAGGTACGCATATTTCTGATCAACCATAAGTCCTTGAGCAGGTATCGATACCAAAAAATTAGTTTAAATTTGGTACCTCCTACTATGAGAAAGACGGTAAAATTACTCTGCACGTATACATATGAGATATACCATATTTATTATATTGACCTAATTGATAATTTTTTTATTGTGAAGGCTTTGTGGGGATAATAGCTCAGAGTAGGATGGAAACAAGCTTGGAAGCTTCTGGTAGGCATACTGTTGTGCTGTTCCTGGTCTGCCATCTTTCATGATCTTCCTCTCACCCATGGGGATCAGCGGTGAAACTCCCCCACTTTGAATCTAATTGTAAACCCAAATTCAATGGTTGGCTAAAGACGAAGAATATGTTGTTGCCCCCGATCATGTCGAAGGACAAATCATGGAGATCAACCTACATTATGAATATTCAACTTAAATCCACTGCAAGATCCATCCCATGTTTTTCTAGCAATTTCTTATAGTACAATGTGGCTTATAAGAAAAAGAATCAATTCAAGTGGTGGCACTTGGTCTGTGAATAGGTACACCCAATCACAATCTCTCATGACAACGATCCATGAGAAAATAATAGACAAACAGGAGGGAAGAGCCATCAGAACTATTAATCTTTTAAATTGGCTTGGAAGAGGTCGTTTGAGAAACGTTTGATTGCAAGAATATCTCTCACCTCATCTACCGTCCACCTGTGACAGCTACCGGAGTATTACTTCCTCCGTTGAAGTGATTTATGTACTGATTTATAGAATATAAATATTTATAGAATTTAAATTTTAGACCATAAAATAAGTATTTATGTACTGATTCATATTATTTCAATCATTCTAATTATTTGACACACATATAGTTAGACAGGGAATATAATCGATTCGAAATTCAGAAATTGGTAGTTGAAGTGATTGAAGAAAACTTTTGGGATCTCTTATTGTTTGATAAATAATCTAAGAAATAATTATACGTTCGATGCGAGGCCCAACTTTTTTTCTAATTTTGACTTCTACATAGCCGCCCATCGTGCCAGCCATAAATATAGGGGGCTGACTCCGATTTATTTTACTGGTAGTAAAATTTAATCCACATCGTTGATCTATTTTTATCGGACGGCTGTAATTAAATTATACTACCAACAATATTACCAACAATATTATGTGTAGTAGAAATTTGAAGGGATATATCGTCATCTTTATTATGATCTTTATTGCAAAAAATACAAAATTATAAAATACTGCTAATCAAGTAATTAACAAAGTAAAAAATACCATTTTTCTGCTGGTAGTTTAATAGTACCAGTAAAATACACCGGAGAGTTGCCCTAAATATAGTCTAGTATTATATGAGCCTTATCAGTCGAGCATCTTCCAATAACACAATTACAAATCATAGTACCGTGGCCAAACATCACATCGAATCTTTGGAATATAAATATAAATAAAGCATTAAACATATATGAATATCAAAACTAATTACGTAGTTATAGAGGAAATCGTAAGACGAATCTTTTGTGCCTAATTAGGACATGATTAGCCATAAGTGCTACAGTAACCAACATGTGATAATGACGGATTAATTAGACTCAAAAGATTCGTCTCGTTATTTTGAAACAAAATCTGAAATTTATTTTATAATTAGACTACGTTTAATATTTTAAATGTATGAGTGCGTTGATGTAACTGGTCCCGAAAAATTTTAGAATCTAAACTAGACCTGTATGGAAGCCTCATAGTCTCTGTTTTTTCCTCTTTGATATCGACATCTCTGCAGTCCTTTCGGTTGCCAATCATTCTGCATATTTTAATGTAACGATGCCTTTTCTTTTAGCCATATAGTTTGGCCATTTCGCTAATTAAAAAGAATTTGAAAACATTATTTATTTTATTATGACTTGTTTTTTTTTTAAACAAAGCCAGCCTTGGCTGGTGTTATATTAAAGAAGGAGGCAGCAATATGTACAAAGGCTAAAGCCTTGAGAGAAGAAAAAAAAACCGTCGCCAGCCGAAGCTAACTCGGCTCTCTGCTCACGAAAAGAGCAGCTCCAGGATGAGGCTTTAATTGTTTTATCCTAGATACTTTAAACATAATATATATTTTTTAAGAAAAAGTTATAGCTACTCTAAGCGAGAAAGTAGTTATAACTTTTTCTTAATCTTTGTGTTAGTGGCGATTTATATTATAAGACAGAGGGAATAGTAGCCATGTTGTGTGTCCATGGCTTTTCCTACCAAAGGTTTTCACCTTAAAGTGTTGTATCTTCAGTTATTGGACATCTTGTATTAGTCTATCGTTTTCTAACATAACCCAACCCCAGTACCCCGTTTACGCGGGCATTGCTGGCAAGAACTATCTGACAGAAAACTCCTTGTCTATGTTGAAAAGAGTCGTTCTCACAGCTTTATCAGTTGTTACATATCTTGAAATTAAACAACCTTTTACATATATTGAATTGTTCAGTAGAAAAAGGCAGAGCTTTCCACATCACTTTCTTATGTTTAACAGCATAATTGACAACCGTGTCAATTCATCATGCCATACATGATACCATATGTCACCCTTGACTTTTACTATCCATTCTGGCTAGTTTTAATTTGTAAGCATACCATTTTAGTAATTTTAATTACAGACTCAATGCACAATTCACAAATATACTGATGTTATGCAATAGGCCCTCCCCATGCATCAATCTAATATCCATAAGTGTAGTTACTATACACAACTGGTTCGACTACTGAACTAGGACTTCAGGATTCATCTCGGCCAAAGTTCTGTGATTGACACATCATTTGAAGACACCGCTGTTGAATTATCAGCGTACCCGGAATGTCTTGTCCTTGCGTAGCGTTCCAAATACCCATTTGAACTGTCAGTGGCACTAGCCTCTTGAATGCAGAAGGCTGGCCTGGACAGAGAAGGGAGACGCACAGTGTTACTGCTAAGCATGATGTTTACTGACGAAATCGCCGGCCTTTTTGCAGGTTTTTTCTGGACACACAGCAGACCGATGTGGATGCACTTCAGAATCTGGTCGATCGGAGGATGGTTGCCTAAGGATGGATCAATCAGCTCTACAACATTTCCTCTGGTCCAGTGCTCCCACACCTGCACCAAATTGGTTATCATATTCTGGTAGTATGTTGAGAAGTTGGGTTAACTATTCGAGACTGAACTTAAAAGTACTCACAAGGTTTAATAGATCAGCATCTTGCCCACTATCATATGAACCATTGTTTCTTCTTCCAGTGACGATCTCTAATACCAAAACTCCGAAACTAAATACATCCGACTTGATTGAATAATGGCCACGCATGGCATATTCTGGTGCCATGTATCCACTGTAATAAAAACATTTCATTGAATAATGACCACGCATGGCTGGCATATTCTGGTAGCTTAATTGGTAAGTGTGACCCATGAATATACTTACTATGTTCCGGCAATTCGATGAGTGATATCTTCCGATTGATCACCACCAAATATCTTTGCTAAGCCAAAATCAGAAATCTTAGGATTGTAATCAAAGTCTAATAGGATGTTGCTTGCTTTGAGGTCCCGGTGAACTATCTTCAATTGAGAATCTTCATGAAGGTATTGTAACCCTCGAGCAATTCCATTTATAATCTTGAATCTTTTCCCCCAATCAAGCTCCCTGTTCTTGTCTGTATCTGAGGTTCAAACAAGAAAAACCGTAGCATTGTAATCATGTAATGTAATTAATTAAGATTTACTTCGTTCCAACAAAAAGTACCTAAAGGTAACAGTACTTCGAGGTATCAAATTGTTTCTCATCATTGAATTTAGCTGAGTAGGATATGCACGGCTAGAGCGAACGATCAGAAATGATTTGGTACCGCGAGGTACTTTTTGTTGGACTTAAGCAAATCTCAATTAATTACTCTTGTGGTATTTGGAAATTCTATAATTGAGCGATAGAAACTAACAGAGAGAGAATCATACCGAAAAGAGTGATATCAAGGCTTCTATTTGGCATATATTCGTAGACAAGTATTTTCTCATGCTCATCCAAGCAAACACCAATAAGTCTTACAAGATTCTTTTGGTAAAGCCTAGCAACCAGAACTAGCTCACTTTTAAGCTCTTCTATTCCTTGTGTAGAACTCCGGCAAAGCCTTTTCACAGCAATTTCTTGACCTTCAGGTAGGACTCCCTATCCATGTAAAGATAAGTACTAATCAACAAAAATATTTTTTTAGATAAAGGAAGCTTTCATTGATCTTAGATGATTACATAAAGGTGAATCACAATAATATAACTGAGAAAGTTACATTTAGTATTATTTGTACCTTGTAAACCATACCGAATCCTCCTTTGCCGATCATTTTGGTTTCAGCAAAATCATCTGTAGCAATACGTAGTGTTGGTAGATCAAGCAGAAGCGAATCAAAATTTTGAATATCATCTGAAGTAATTGAATCTGTTGGGACAAAGATGAAAATCAAGACTAAGTTTAGCAAGAAATCATATTTCATTCATTCGGAAAAAAGGGAAATTTTATTTCACCACAAGCTGGGACGCATTAAGATTTAAGATGATGAAATTCAACAAAAACAATATTTGAACTAAATCAAAATTTCCCTTCCAATCAATAAACTTATCCATTACTTGAGTTGACGTACTAACGCATCATAAACTTATCCATTTTATTTAACCACAATCAATAAACTTATCCATTACTTGAGCAGACTTACAGGACAGAAACGTCTGTTCTTCTGGTCGTCTCCTCCTCGAACAAGCAAACCATGCTAGGACGATGAGCAGTATTGCAGCGATTGTAGGCATAATAATGGCTAGAACTGTACCAATCCTAGTTCTCTTTTTCTCTGTAAATAAGTACAGTTTGATTCAGACAGTATTCACTGTGGATTGAACTATAAAACAGAATCTTATGAACAATTTTTTTTATGTAACTGATGAACGAAACTTCATTTGCCTAAAAGCAGCAGGTGTTTCTTTATAGTCAATTTCACACACACAGTGACACAGAAGATGTGGTTTCTGTCTCTCACCTCCTCCTCTGGTCGCCGATGGCGCAGGCGGCGGCGTCTCCACGAACGCCGGAAGCTGCAGCAGCGGGTGGCCGGAGAAGAAAGGGAACACTTCGTACCGGAAGTTGCACCATACCCCGAACATCCCCCCTCCCGTGCTCCCACTGAAAACCTTCAGCAGCTGTCCGATTATCGTCGCAAGGCAGGTCCGGCAGACGTCCGCCGTCTTGTCCGGTGTGCACTGAGCCAGGGCGTACATCTTGGGGCGGTTGCTCTTGTCGAGGCCCTCCTCCTCTCCCGTGCCGTACCGCCTCGACGAGTTCTCCGCCGCGTAGTCCGCGGTGGCGTTGACGAGCAGGCGGACGGCCGCGTCGAACCCCGCCGCCGACGGCGCGCTGACAAGCCGAGAGCGCCGGAGGGTGTAGGTGGTGACGAAGTAGTCGTCGTCGAGGAAGAAGTTGCGGTTGGAGTAGCGGAGCTGGCAGAGCTCGTAGAAGATGAGGACGTCCTTGACGAGCGGGCACACCCGCGGCGCGTCGCGGAAGGCGGCCGCGACGCAGCTCCCGCAGGCGGAGGCGTTGGCGTCGCCGCGGCAGAGGGCGGAGCCGTACACCATGTCGGGGACGTCCCCGACGGTGTCGGTGGTGTACATGTCCGGAGACGACGAGGTGTTCTTGGGGAGGGTGGTGGAGAGGAAATCGATGTTGGCCTGGTACGTGCTGTTCGCCTGGTAGTTGCCGCTGGGAGGATAGGGCGCGCACAGGTACCATGGTGGAGGTTCGTCGTCACCAGCGGTGAGCGGCGTGTGGAGGACGGCGAGGAGGAAGGTTGCGGCGGTGACGCCGCCGGCGAGGTAGGAAGGGGGGCGGTGCCCCGCGGGCATTTTGGCGGCAATGGTAATGGTAGGCTGTCACGGCCCTCACGGGTGGTTCGCAACCTCGGTAATCGAGTGTCAAGTGCGTCCGGAGTGTTTGAGTGGAAAAATGTGATTCATTGACTTACTATGAGTGGGCCAATACCAAGCTAATTGCTAGCTCTAAAATAGAGCTAATACAGAGTTAATTAGTATGGTGGCCCGCGTAAATTACACGGCTAGCATTAATTTTTTACATAATTACATATCTACTTTTATGTTTCTTTTACTTTTAAAAAAATTAAAAACAACTATGATTTTAAACTTCTACAATATAATTTTATATGTTTGATATAAGATTATTAAAATAAGTTCTTTGTCTATAAAATTTCAAATGTTCTTGTATTTTCAGATGGACATAGTCTTCTAATAATAAATTTCTTTAAACAAATTAATCTGATTTTTTGTTTTTTTCTAAATTATACCTCTACATGGACTTTGATCTCAATATAAATTATTTTTTTACTATTTTTTATTCTAAAGTTATTTATAATTTATGGTTGTGCATGAGTTTGATTATGATTGATTTTCTCACTAAGCTCTTGCATGGTTTCGATAATTGGTATCTCACGCTTTGATAAAATACTTGTTTGTTTTAAAAAGTATCCACGTCCATGTCCGTTTCAACGAAAACATGATCCTTTTTTTTTCTTTTTTCTTCGACTAATCTCACAATTTCTAGCCCCTAAGAGAGAACCCGCGAGGCTTCTTTCCCGCGTATATTGCATAGCTAGCATCATTGTAAATTGTATCTATGTATGGTCTGTTATCTTGATAATAATTACTTTTTAGTTGTTCATTCGAATTTATATTTTTCTAAATTATATTTTTACATAGAATCTCATTTACATGTATTCTAAACTATACTGGTACCTAAACTCTTTTCTGCATAATAATTAATTTATAATTCAAATTTTAGATACTTCTAAAATGTATTTATATGTTGACTCTTTCTCTTAATTTTTCTATTTTAATCAAAATTTTAGATCTTTCCAAATTGTATTTATAGATGAAATCCTCCCTCAGTATCAAAAATTTTAAAACTTTAAATCCGATATTTAGATTTTTCTAAAGTATATTTACACCTGGACTCTTTCCTTTATATTCGAGATTTGGATTTTTCTAAACATGATTACACATGGAGTCTTTATTATTATTTTTCTTTTTTTAATTGATCTCTTCTTTCTTGTTGTCCTTTTCATTTTCCCCCTTTTTTTCTATTTTACTTGTCCTATTTAGAAAACTCGTTCTTTTGTCATTTTCTCTTTTTTTTATTTTATAGAAATCTGAAACCCAACATCCTGGTGTCCTGGTCAATGCATGACTCTCATAATAACACCGCTACACAAATAATGATCACCTCCGACATGTCCGATTGATCAAACATTGTCCGATTGATCTCTGTTTTATATTTTCCTTATTTGATTGGTCTTTTTCTTTTTCTCTTATTTTTCTTCTATTAATCTCAGAATTTCTAGCTCGTGAGAGACAACGTGGAGGCTCCTTTTCCTATTACTTTATATATATAATAGATTTATACCCCTCCCATTCTAAAATAGAAGATACAACCAACTGGTATACAATGACCAAGAAATATTTAATCATACATTTAATTAGTACAAATCAGTCAGTGCATGCAATCTATTTTTGTTTTAGTTTATTGTTTTAACCATGCATGTAGCAATGTAATTAATACGCGTCTTATATTTTGGAACATAGTAGAAAAGTGGTTGCGCCTTATATTTTAAAATGGATGAAGTAAAATAGTTGCACATAAACGTATTTTATATCATTAATACATGGTTTATCTGTCATACATACATATTGTATTGGTGCATATGCTATAGTGGACTATAAATATGTATGTCGCCTTTATTCTTTTATTTTCTCTTTCCTCCATAAAAGCATACATATAACATAATAGGCTTTAGACTATGTTTACATCACCTGCTATACTCGCTCTAATTTACGTGGCGAGTTATATCTTCTCGCGTAAATTTTTCTGTATACCCACAAAACTTCACTCAATCCTATCAATTCATCTAAAATTTCAACTAGATTTCTTTTATACCCCTGTCATTAAATTTTTCTTATTTCACTATTAAATTTATGGTAAATGTCTTTAATGTTGTTCATGATTTATGTTTGAATTTAAGCTCAAAAACGATGGAAAATTTTGTTTAAGTGAATTTTATGTAACTAATAGAACTAAATAATTAGTGTGAAAATTTTTTACATAAATTTTAAAAACAAAAGAAATGTAATAAATTTTAATTTAATTCAAAATTTAAAAGGACATAGATTTTTTTTATCAGGATCATTCTTAAAAAATATCGTGAGCAATGAAAGTTCTATATTTGTATGAATGTTCCTCATTTTTATAAATAAATTAATACATTTTTTATTACATTATCTAAAATAGATTTTGTCACAGATAGTGTATCGCACTACAAACACAACTATTAATAGTCCCATGGAATAATTTTTTATATTTTTAATAATTTAATTCACAAATTTCTATGTGCATTCAAAGGGTAAATGGTTATTTTTATAGAAATTAGACGATCAAGTAGCGGTTAACTAACGGGAGGAACATAAAAGGTGATATGACCACGCCCACCATTCATACAACCATTGCTCACGTTAAGATGAAGATAATCTAAGTGTTGGAATCCGATTCGGCCACACACCACATTGCTGACTTCAAATGGCCGCCAAATTCGCATATGAGCTCCGTTTTGGCTTCATGAGTACTTAATGGAAATGGAAAGATCTTGGAGTCCTCTTTTCGGATCCAGCCTCGTCATTAAATTCTAATTTGTTTGGCAGCAATCACAGAAACAAGGTGCTGCTTCACCTATATTGGGCCAATGGGCTTGTAACTTCGTTTGGGACCCCGGCCCTAGAGGGGCCCAAGTGGAGTGTGCCCTAATCTGGTGGAGCACGACCCCAGGACACCCTTGGTCGTCCTCCCACCCCTATAAATAGCTAGATACCCCTTCAGGGTTTCTTAAGTTTTGTTAGATTAAAGTTTAGTCTTTGCTACTTGCTTGTACACATGTGTGTTGGCGCAACCACTTGGATACTTGTTCTTCGGAACCCCAACTTATCATTTGTGTTTAATTTCTATTTGCAATATCAGATTGCTTTTATCTTGTTCTTGCTTGTTTCTCGATTTGCTAGCAGGAATAAGGTTGATTTGCACCAGCAAGTTCAACAACCCAAGGAGAGATGTATCGATCGCTAAAGCGCAACACAACGTCTTGTACGGTTGTAGTCGGATCGTCAATGTTTCTCCCAAATCGTAGTTACCACAACTCACCGAAAGATCGGGCCACGCTCGTGCACATCAAAAGGGATCAAAATTAAATTTCAGCGGTAACAAAGTAAGCAAAATTCAAGGGTATAGAAGGGATCAGCTATAAGTTTTGGGGTATACAGAGAATTATCGGTGTACCTAAAAATCAAATCTTGACATATAATATAACAACAATACTCAATTTTCATAATTCTTATCATTTTAAATAAGAGCGTGGTTAAATTTTTAATACTTTTAACTCTTAATAACTTTTAGATTATTTAGTTTAAAAACACTAAGACAAAATATATATATATATATATATATATATGAGTTATAAAGAGTACTTTAATAAAATAAAAAATGTATTTACTTTTTATATATTTTAGGTCAAAGATAGAGGTAGAGAACCGTGTAGTTATCCCCAAACGATAAGAATTATCGAATTGGACGGAGTATAATTACACTGTAATTGACGTTAACTATTTGTATGTATGTAAGTTGCATGTAGCTAAAAAAGAGCTTCTTGCTTTGGTTGGACGTCCATGTGCAATATCTAATGAAATGAATCTTTAAGATAACAGAAAGGAAGTGACAAAACACTTAAACTGGCTTGAAAAACCACATTTCGGATTTGAACTAGAAAAAACATGTGGCGTTGCCGCGTATAATTACAAATAGACCAGTTTAGTTTTTAGTGATTGTAACCATAAATTCATAATCAATGTTGTTATTAATTATTTTTAAAATAAAGCTTGACATGTTTAGAAGTATATGATTGTATCTATTGGGTGCAAATATATATATACACACACGGGCTAAGGATCGACAGCGTTCCCTAGCCCTCCGACCCATAATCCCCATGACCTTAAAGAGGTGTAACTGACAAGCAATGACGATGGTAATGACGGCGGCGGACATCACCAACCAGTTGCCGGACCTCCTCCTCGCCGTCTTCTCCAACTTCCTTGCCTCCATTGTTGATTCCTCCCTCCACCAGTCCACGGCCGGCGCCACCTTCTCCCTCCACCAGTTCGTCACCAGCGCCGCCTGCTCCCTCCACCGGTTCGCCGGCCGCCGCCTCGGCGCTCCCTTTCCCGCGCGAACCCGAGCCAACACCGCCTCGCCCTCCCCAGCGACCCGTCGTCGCCTGATACTGCAGCACAGTCTATCGTCTCGGACGGGACACGACTACAACGATGGTTGCGGCAAGGCAGCGGCGCCAGCGCAAGTCGTTGGCATGCACGCGGACGCGTGCGCGCGTTACGTGATGCAGGGCCGTGCGGCGCCGCGCCATGGGGTTGCTGTTGGCAACCGTGCCGTCGCCGGAGCTGCGGTCGCTGCGCTCGACGCTGACGGACAAGCGCGGCGGGTTGAGGGACCCGCTGCTCTCGTTCGACTGGGGCGTCCCCGGCGGCACTGCCCGCGTGCTGGAGGATGACGACGCTGTGATACGACGATGATGATGACGGTGGCAGCGGCGGCGACGACGACGGCGACGGCGGTGGCTACGACGAGGACAACGGTGGCGGCGACGGCGGCGATGACGATGAGGACGACAGCAACAAGGACAACTACCTCGATGACGACGGCGATGACGATAAGGACGACAGCAACGAGGACAACTACCTCGACGACAACGACGATGACTGCGGCAACAACGCCCGACGGCTGAGAACAGATAGCGGTGGTCGACTGTACCTGCAGTGTCGGTGACGACTACAGCAGCTGCGAGCCTGTGACGACGACGGCGACGGCCACAATAACAACGGCGGCGACGATTCGCTATCAGTGATGTGAGGACTCAAAGCACCCCTCGCCTCCGGAAGGAGTGATTTGTTTGGACAAAGCCGACCTTCCATCCAACTTCAGGACACGAGTCACTCTCCCGAGCCTCATCTTTCTGAAGAAATTCAACCAAGCCATCTGACCTTAGGAAGGTGGGATGGATTGACTATAACTAACCGAAGCCAGTGAGTGGGATCTCATTGGTAGCCTCGCCTGGTCTCACTTCCCAAAAGCAGTCTTGATTGGTCATGTACCTTACATCGATATTGTACTGTGCCAAAAGGTCCTATCTCAATCGATCTAGAAAGAAGAACTCGTAAGCTTCATCAAAGATGGGAAGGAATAGAACTAAATGGAAAGTCGAGCCTACCTCTCTTGACTATGTTACACTTGCGGAGACAGCCACTTTTGCTCAATTTGAACGCCCCGCTCCCTGACCCGGAGCCGGAGGTAGAGATTGTCCCCGGGGACGACCAACATGTCCCACCCATACAGGAGGACAATCCCATCACGTTCCACTTACAAAATGATGAAGTCCACATAATTCTTTTAAAAATCTATCAGAGAAAGGAGGAGAATCCACTTTATACCCTAAATCTGGAATCTAATCTTTCATGACGTGAATATGTGTGGTGTTAATGGGCTGACAGAGTGAGCTCTAAAGCTAGAAAAAAAAAAGATCCATCTACGAGTGGTTCGACTTTTGCCTAAGCAAGGACGGAGCCGTCGGGTGAGGATTGGCTGAGCGTGCTTTCGCTGCTACTGTACATGTGAGATATCATGTTAGTTGAAAAGTACATACCATGTTACTTGAGCATATTATCTTGAAGTATTATATATAATACATATGAGGTACCATATTATCTAGATATGGTACTATACATGATACATTTAAGATATCGTATTATTTAAGAAGTATCATGTTACTTAAACAAAATAATATGTCCCGCTGTGTTAACAAATCCATTGTCTAGAGTTGAGGCATACGCTAGCCGTGTTGCTGCCTGCCATCTCATTAGGCTGATGGTGTGAGCTCATGTGATCCTATCCTGCGACTTTTTCAGCTTGAAGGTATAGCTGAATTGATAATTAAAATGTGAAAATAGCTTCACGTTAACTGTCTATCCCGTTAATTCAACGGGGTAGCGTCCCCCTTTCTTTTTTTTCCCATGTCTAACAGAGCGCTCATATGCTCGGCGAGGAATATTCCTTGGACGATGGGATGTGCCATGTGGACGTGTAAGGTATGTCTGGTTAAAAAAACATCACATTGAATCTTTAGACACTAAAATAAAACATTACATATACATGAATTTTAAAATTAATTATACAGTTATGAGCCTAATTAGTACGTGATTAGCCATAAGTGCTATAGAAACCAACATGTTCTAATGATAGATTAATTAGACTCAAAAGATTTATCTCGCGGTTTTCAGACGAAGTCTGAAATTTGTTTTATAATCAATGTGATGTTTTTATAAAGCAGTTTTGTAAACTAAACACAGCCTAATTGGCCGTGAGATTTCCCCTAAGATACAGATCAACAAAATATCATCCACCTGTACCAGCTACTCCTACTACTATTCTAAGTTGATCTTGACTGTACCATTAGCCGCCAATACGTCCTGCCAGCCATGCTTATCGCTAGACCATTCTGAAATAATTTTTAACGTCCTAAAATAAAATTAATTTTAGCATTTATTATTTGTTCTAAAATAAAGTTATGTTTTCACATGCCTTATCCCAACTAATCATAATCATAATCTATTGATTTTTTTCATATGTATTTTCTTCTCCACAGATCATAACCATCCATCAATTATTTCCACCAATTTTATTAATCTTCGTATTTATTTCTGAAAATAGTTATATTTTAAAGTAGAATCGAATAGCACAAGTAGTACCGCATGGAAAGTCGTCTCCAGTCTCCTCCGATTTTTCCTCCATGGTCCTAACATACCTGCAGTCCTTTCAGCTGGTACATCAACAGCAACAATTGGTCGTTGGAGTCTAGCATTGACTTGTCCTTGCCCACAGCTGACGGGTGCCTGACAGTGACAGGCGATCTTTTTCGCCGTCCCGTGTAGGAGTAACAGTTCAGCCATAGTTTTATAATAGGTTAAATATCACATTTAACTTTATAGACCTGATTAATTCATTAATTATGAGGTACTCCCTCCTTCCTCCGTTTTATAATACATGATGTTTGACATTTTTCTTGTAATATTTGACCATTTATCTTATTTGAAAAATCTTAGAAATATTATTTTTTTTGCTTGTGACTCACTTTATTATAAGAAAACTTTAAGTACGACTTAGGTGTGTAGTAGATTTTTAAATAAAATAAATAGTCAAATATTATAATTAAAAAGTTAAATATATTATATTATGAAAAAGGAGGTAGTACTACCTCTGACACATCATCTCTGCATATCGTAATTTCAATCGTTGATTACCCAATCTATATTTCTCCTCTC
This sequence comes from Oryza brachyantha, assembly GCF_000231095.2. NCBI lineage: Eukaryota > Viridiplantae > Streptophyta > Magnoliopsida > Poales > Poaceae > Oryza > Oryza brachyantha. Next base: position 13,211,049 of record NC_023169.2, on the reverse strand, counting down.
AGAGATTGTGTTAAGGCTACTTGTAGTATAAGGGGTGGCTTATTCTTTTTCGTCCGTTCCCTCTCCTCCATTTAACCATTTAATCTTATATATCATGTTAAGATTTGTTTTAAGAGGCTTATAATCTCAGGCAGTCATTTTTTCATGGGGCAACTTAGCCCCAGTTTGGTGGTAGGAGTGGTTTATCACAAAATCTCTTGCTATTAAAAATTCATCCAAATAATACTTAGTTATGAGAATATGCAGTGGTAAACTATAGGAAACGAACTAGTAGAAAACAAAAGCTCATAAACAAGTTTTTCTATATTCTCACAACCGAGTCTTATCTGTTGCTTCTCGTAGTCTTAAACTTCTTAAACAGAGCTCTCATTCATGAAATTTTATCCGAGGTTCAGTTTAACCCTATAATATTTTAGGACAACTCTCCGATTCATTTTACTAGTAGTATTATATTACCAGTAGAACTAATCTCAACCATTGATTAAAAGGGTATGTTTATACTTTGTTAATTAATTGATTAGCAATACTTTGTAATTTTATTTTTTGCAATAAAGATCATAATAAAAATAACGATATTACCCCTTCAAATTTCTACTGCACCTAATATTGTTGGTACTATAATTTAATTACAGTCGTTCGATAAAATAGATCAACGGTGTAGATTAAATTCTAGTCAACCCCAATATTTTAATATGAGCTTTGTTTTAGTCCTTCCTTTTGTACCGTGAGGTACTAATATTTCCAATCGTACTATCCACTCTACGACCAAGCTGGTATCTTAAGGTACCATGCAATCGTGACCATTCGATCTATCATCACCAATAGTCAGGATTTTAGTACCAGCTTGATCGCGAGGTGGGTAGCTCAAGTGAAGAGTTTAGCACCTCATGATACTAATACCTCGCGGTACAAAAGAAATGACTGGAGCAAATCTTTTTTAATATATCTAAAAACTTTATAAGTCACTTGTACGGTTGTGCCACAGCGAATTTTGGATTTATGGTATGTAACAACTTTGACAAATGTACCTTGTCCCCCCTTACACCTCAATTATTAAAGGCAAAATTTGTTACAATACACTTAAATTTTGGGCTCTTTGCTTCAAGTCATCGTAAGAGCATGTTTATACCGGAGGGTACAATAAAAAGTTATACTAGTAATTGGTTAGCAGACACATACGATATTATTTTATTATATCTGTTATAATTGGAGAGATGGTGGCAAAGGTATAATTCTGCCCTTTTATCTTCATCGGTGTCACGCCCTGAGTTTATCCCAAGCCTAAATTCATAAAAGAAATCCGTAAATAATAATTGGCTTCATCGGTGTCACGCCCTGAGTTTATCCCAAGCCTAAATTCATAAAAGAAATCCGTAAATAATAATTGGCTTAATTAACTCTGGAAAAATCCCTCTAAAGAAAATTAATTTAATTAAATCGTGGTTTCAAATCGATTAACATGATTTAAACTTAAATTACAGAGTACAAAATTTTGCCAAACAAATTAATCTGAAATTCGCTAAAAGTAGGGCTTTCTTTTTTCCCTCCTTTTCGTTTCTTTTTCCCTTCCTCCTCAAATTGGGCCGAAGTCCAATTTTCCTCCTCACTCCTTTTCCTTTTTCCTTTTTCCTTTTTCCCCTCTTCCTTCTCGAGCCGGCCCAGAGCCGGCCTTCTTCCCCGCGCGCGTGCCCCCCGCATGGGCCGCCAGCCGCCTCGGCCCAGCTCGCCTGCTCGCCCGCACGCCGCGCCCGCCCGCGGAGTCCATCCTCCCTCGCGCCACTGACAGGCGGGGCTCGCTGTGCCGGCCGTGCTCGAGTCCGCTCCGCCCCAACTTCGCCGCGCCGCCGCATCGTGGCCGAACCCGCCACCGCCTTTGCCGCGCCGTGGCCGGTACGGACTCCGCAACCGCCGCCCCACCCTAGCCGGCGCCTTCCCCTACAAATCCCGTGCCGCGCCGCGCCGCCGCCACCCTTTTCCCCTGCCCGTGCGTCGCCGCTTCCTCGCCGCCGTCGACCGATCTCGCTGCCGGACGCCCGTCGTCGCCGCCTTCCCGCGTCACCACCTCTGCCTTGACCTCGCCGACGTAACCTCGCCTACACCGGCGCCGGTGAGCGCCTCCATCTCCCTATCTCCCCCTCTTTTCCCCTCCGCCCGCGCTCGTCGGAGCAGACGTCGTTGCTGCGCCCTTGCGCGCTTTGGCCGTCGCCATCGTCCCTCCGCCCGCCGTCTCCTTCGCCTCACCATCGCAGACGCGACCCCGTCCGTGGCACCGCCGCCCTCCCATCGCGTCGCTGTCGTCGTCCTCCCCGAGCCCGCCGGCCGACGCCGACTCCCCCACGCCACCACCGAGTGTCGTGCGCCGTCCGCTGCCGGCGTCGCCCCTTCAGCCTTCGTCGCCGTCACCTCGCCGACCTCTCCCCGTCACCACCGACGCCCGCGCGTGCCGAGCTCGCCGCGTCGCCGCCACCCCGGACCATGCGTTGCGACACGCGTTCGCCTCTCCGTCGCCGCTCCCGCCTTGCCACCATTGGCCGTCATGCGCCCTTGCAGTCGCCGTGCCACCGCTGCAGGTGCCCGTCGCCGCCACCTGCCGCCGCGCATCGTCACCGCCTCCCGCTGCCGTGCGCGCGCGTCGCCGTCATCCTGCGCCACCCCTGCGCGAGCGCGTTGCCGTCCCCTTTGCCTTGCCGTGTGTCCCGCCACCTCGCCGACTTGCCGCCGTCGTCCCCCTCCCCTCTCTGCCCCGGGTCACCGACCGGTGGACCCTACCCGTCGGGCCCCCTCCTCTCTCCCTCCCATCACACCGCCAGGTGAGGCCCGCCTGTTAGCCGCCACCTTCCCCTCCGCTGACGTCAGCAACCCTATTAATTGCGCAATAATTGATTTATGACTTTTCTGTTTAGTTTAAAACCCAGAAAACTTCTAAAATTCATAGCTAATTCATCTAGTCTCCGTTTAGGTCCATTAAAGTTTCATTAAATCCAGAAAAATGCCAAGAATCCATTAAAAACAGTTTCTTTCTCTGTTTCAGTAGTTTTGTAGTCTGTTTTTGCTTGTTTTGCCTTGTTTGTCGTAGGTTTTGACCCCGTCGCAGCGCCGTTCGTTCCTGAAGTAGTCGTAGAAGTTCCTCGTGGGTCTAAGCAAGGCAAGTGGCACCCTCCTTTGAACATATTGATCCCATGATTATAAAATTCCCCAACTTTACATTCAAACATGCATTGTTTTATGGAAAGTTATTTATTTTATTTATCTATTGGACAATTACCTTTATATCTGTTGATTCCCACTTATTATTATTGTTATCCCAGAGTTAATTTGACTAGAAATAGGCTTAGGCAATGCTTAGGCATGCTTAGTTCAACTAGCTCACCAATTATCATTAATTATTGATTAGACTTTAATAGACCTTCAATGGTTGTGATCATGATGAATTTCCCGATACGGATTAATGACAACTAAAATATTGCTTATGGTGGGCTGTGGGTGCATGATTTTGAGAGTCGTGCTCATGGTAATTAAGGACCGGTTCTCAGGAAACCGTGGAAGTCTTATACGTACTAACCACAAGCCAGAATGGGCAACGGTGAGATTTGTAGTCTAGCTTGTCCCTATTCGACGTACCCAGGCAAGGGTGGGCGTGATGGAGTATGGATGGGAATCGTGGTGTAACATGGTCCTATGCTGCTTCCGGATTCACCAAGGCACAAGAGGGGACTGCCCGACTTGGTGTAAAGGAGGGGGTGAAACCTGAAGTACGGTTTGATCCTGCGCAACGTGGTGTAACGTTGGCAGTGGTTTGGGTCTGTCGCAACGTGGTTTAACGTTAGACAGAGGGTTGACCCTGTTGCAGTGTGGTGTAACGCTGGACAGTGGTTTGGGCCTGTTGCAACGTGGTGTAACGTTGGATAGTGGATGATTATTTTAAATGTTTACTTTACTTTTATTTAGTCTATTTTATTTACTGTTTTGCTAAATTACCGCAGCTTTGAGCAATTTAACCTTAGCATATCCTTGATACCCTATTGCATTCACTATCCTTCCTCTCTTGGGTGTTACTTGTTGAGTACGGTGGTTTGTACTCAGCCTTACTTAATTTTTCCCCCACCAGAGCAAGTGCCAGAGTTTCAGTCAGAAGGTCGTTCCCAAGGTTGAAGTGAGGTTCAGTCCGCCATCGAGAATGCCTGTGCTGTGGAGCCGTCTTCGCCAGCTGAAGCTGAAGACTAGATGGTTTAGTTTGTTTTCTTTTCCGCTGCATTTCAATAGATAATTGTTTTTATTTGTTTTTAAGTTGTGGAACTGTGTATTAGTTTGTCATAGTGTATACTCGGACTGATTCCTAGATCGAGATTCAATGTATGCTATTATTTAAAAATTTTGGTGTAAATTTCTGGGAGTGACAATCGGTTCGTAACAATGACCGGCACCGGCGCGCTCTACATCCCCGTACACCGTATACCATATTGTCATCATCACGCTCGGGATATATCGTATTCCATAGCTTTGCTTGCTTGTGTCAGAAATGCATCCTGCCCTTCACCGTCATCGCACTGCCGTGTTTTAAAAATTTACAACTACATGTTTAAAAATAAGTTCAAGAAAATTTCAGGGCACAACTCACCTGAATGGTTTCAGATTTCGTGTTCCAAAAGAAACTCTTTTCAAGCGATCCAACAAGCTTAGCTTTACAAATTCAATTCAAGAACAAATCCCAAGCTATACATGAAATGCATTCTGTCTGAGTGAAATATCAGATGAAGAAAGCAGAACAGTTCTGAATTCTTATCCTATTTTTCAGACCACTTTTCATCAAAACAAATTTCCTGCCTAACTCAAAAGTATTACAATATATCATCCCACGGTAGCAAGGAATTTGCCATTTTAGCTACTAAACCGAACGGCATCGCTAAAATGGTCACGAAACCGTGGACTTCTCTAAAATGACCCTGTATCTAGTGTCACTCCTTTAAAATAACCGTACATGTTTAAAATATATATTTCCTTCTATTTTTAGACCATGCAAGTACCACTTTTTTATTGTGCCTTACGGCATAACCGCGTTCAGGAAGTGGCCTAACATAATGAGCGCAAACTTGAAGGGCTCTCTAGCAAATTTTGTTATTATTAAAAAAAGAAAAATAAATGGTGTGTTTGGCCTAAAGACCATACTATGTACGTGTGGCAGATTCAATGCCCCGCCACCATGGATCTTTGCTCAGGCTCATGAGTAATGAACTTGATACTATGCTAGTAGGTGATGATGTAGATAAAATACATACAACCTGGCATCGTGATTAAGTTTGACTAGGGGATTGCCCTAACAACGTACATAAGAGTGGCAGATATAGGAGACTTAGACAACCGGTATTGGCCAAATGGTTAGGTTTTAGGGTTAAGAAAGGGGTGAAGGAAGAGGGGAGTTCCATAGCTTTAGAGGGACGGCAGAATAACGTGGGCAGGGGGTGATGGGCAAGTGTTGATACCGGAGGCAAAACAAAGCGAGAGGTGTGGCCTCATCTCCAGTGGCTCAACACTGGATGAGGAAAACGATGGACATGAATTTTCTTGAGAGAGAGAGAGAGGAGAGGCTGGAGAGAATTTAACTTTTTGTTACTCGAGTGGCAATGGATTTGTCACGTCCATCAAGAATATAATGAAAATTTTCATATTCAACAGATTTGTAAAATTTCTGGCTCTCAGACCTGACTGTATTTTTTTATATAAAAAGCAATACCGTAGGACTTATCTCGCGGTCTTCCGGTAAAAAAAATAGAGAGCTACTATAAAATTTATTGTCATAATAAGTTGGAGAGTCCCTTTGCATATTACGTGACTATCTCTAGTCAACCCACAATTCTAGTCAGTCAACTCCCTAGGCCCATCATTCTTCTAGTATTTACCTCTAGTATTCCAGTACGGAGTATTAGCCTCTGCGACCACAACCTCTCCTCGAGCTAGACCGCCATGGCGGCCACCATCACACGCTGGCATCTTACTCTCTGCTACAACCTCGCCACAGTCGCCCTGCTCCTCGCGTTCCTCCACCCGCCGACCGCGGAGGCGCAGCCGCTGCCTTGGCAGCTGTGCAACGCCACCTCCGGCAACTACACGGAGGGGAGCACCTACCAGGCCAACGTGCGCGCGCTCGCCCGCACCCTCCCCGGCAACGCCTCCTCCTCCCCCGCGCTCTTCGCTACGGACGTCGCCGGCGCCGCGCCGGACAGGGTGTACGCCATCGCGCTTTGCCGCGGTGACACCAACGCCTCCTCCTGCGCCAGCTGCGTCGCCAACGCCTTCCTGAACGCGCAGCAGCTCTGCGCGCTCAACAAGCGCGCCACCATGTTCGACGACCCCTGCATCCTCCGCTTCTCCGACCAGGACATCCTCGCCAACGTCACCGACAACCGGGGGATGTTCGTCGCCTGGAACTACAACAACGTCAGCGCGGCGAAGGCCGCGGCGTTCGACGCCGCCTCCGGCCGGCTCGTCAACGCCACCGCCGAGTACGCGGCGGCGGACCCCGTCAGGCGGTTCGGCACGGGGGAGATGGGCTTCGACGACGCGACCTACCCCAGGATCTTCTCGCTGGCGCAGTGCACGCCCGACATGTCGGAGGCCGATTGCCGGAGCTGCCTCGGCGACATAATCAGGAGGATGACGCCCAAGTACTTCGCCGGAAAGCCGGGCGGCAGAGTCTTCGGCGTGCGGTGCAACTTCCGCTTTGAGTCGTATTCGTTCTACTCTGGTAGGCCGCTGTTGCAGCTATCGGGGCCGCCGCCGGCGCCGTCGCCGGCTAACGTGACGCCACCGGGAAACAGTGGAGGTGAGTTGCTGGAAACAGAAACCACATGATCGCTCATTGAAAGTCGCTTTCTTTTGAAAGAATTGATACATATGTTTACGAGCAATTTTATCATCCTTAAAAGAAGATATCTACCACTGTTTTCTACTTAAAATTTGATGTCATGAAAAACAGTGTTACCTCGTGTTACCTACTAAGAATGGGAAAAAAGTTCTATGTTTACACCCAGATGGTGGGAAAAAAGTTCTATGTTTACACCCAGATGGTAGCCAGATCCTAATTATTCACTATTGCTCTTATTAACGTGCGAAATTACTAAGAGTGATCTGTTTGCAGGAAAGACAACACATAGAACAGGACGGATCTTGGCCATTACTTTGCCTATTGCTGGAGCAGTATTAGCCCTGATTGTCCTGACATGCTTTTGTTTTTGGAGAAAGAGAACAACTGCAAGGAAGGCCTCATCAGTGCCATGTAAGTCCCCCAGCTTAATTATATTATTTCTGTAACCTATGCATCACAGTTACGGTCCCTTTCTAGATTATTTTTGTGGAAATCCTGTGGAAATTGAATTGTTTTTCAGTTAAATTAAATTCATCTGCTTCAACTAAGGTCTAAGTCCAGTTAACCTTTGAGCCGAGGGAATAGTCCTTTACTAGGCAAAACCTTTGTCTAGAGAAATTTTTACTAGAGTAAGGTACATGGTCGGTCCTTAAATTTATGGCGCGATACCGCTTAGATCTATAAACTTAAAAAATGCATGTTTAGGTCTATGAACTCTTTTTAGTGTCTAAAATTATGGACCTGGATAGTACATTAAAAACAAGTTCATGGACCTAGATGGTACATTAAAACAAGTTCATGGACCTGGTATATTAAAATGAGTTCATGGATCTAAATGTGCATTTTCTAAGTTTATGGACCTAAGTAGTACCGCACAACAAGTTTAAGGATCGGCCATATATTTTACTCTTATTAAAAAAAACTAAAATTCGTTGCAAACAATGCCTGTTAAATCCAGTATGTGTAATTGTGCACTTGTTATGTTGCAACAGACTCAACTGATCCAGATGATATTAAAAGTATCGACTCGCTACTTCTGGACCTATCAACGATACGGGCTGCAACAGATAACTTTGCTGAAACAAATAAGCTTGGAGAAGGAGGGTTCGGTGCGGTTTACAAGGTATCTATCAAACCGTTTGTTATCCAAAACCTATCAACCTCATGTTCAGCACTGTATTAGACAAGGAATAGAGATGTATGTTTATTAAGTTTGGTCTCATTTTTTACTTATAATGAGACACCACCCTCTTTTATAAAATACACGGTTAATAGTCTTCTGATACTTTCTCAAAGATGATAAAATTACTTTTATTGTTAATAACTAATAAGCATTTATATATTCACCTTCTCGATCAGGGAGTTCTTCCTGAAGGTCGAGAAATAGCAGTGAAAAGGCTCTCACAGCACTCCACACAAGGGATAGAAGAGCTGAAAACTGAGCTAGTTTTAGTGGCCAAACTCCGGCACAAGAACCTTGTGAGCCTCGTCGGCGTTTGCTTGGAAGGAGATGAGAAGCTGCTGGTGTACGAATTCATGCCAAATAAGAGCCTCGACACCGTTCTCTTCGGTACAGTTCCTCTCACTGCTATGCTACGACAGTTTGACAAAATATATATTCCATAACATTTTTTATGCTGATTTCCTTGCATGTTTGGATGCAAGATTCCGAGAGAAGCAAGGATCTTGACTGGGTTAAGAGGCTCAAGATCGTGAGCGGAGTCGCTCGAGGCTTGCAGTATCTCCACGAAGACTCTCAGCTGAGGGTGGTTCATCGGGACCTCAAAGCAAGCAACGTGCTGCTCGACTTGGACTACAACCCTAAGATTTCAGACTTTGGGTTGGCGAAATTGTTTGGTTGGGACCAAACGCAAGACGTCACCAGCCACATTGCTGGAACATAGTAAGTATACATAGCTCTGCAATTCCATGGCACACGGTGGTTTGAAGTAGTGTTCCTATACCTGTTACTGACAAGATCATGTGCTTATTTTTGCAGTGGATACATGGCGCCGGAATACGCCATGCGAGGGCAGTATTCGGTCAAGTCGGACGCTTTCAGTTTTGGCGTTCTGATCTTGGAGATCGTCACGGGAAGGAGAAACAGCAGCTTCGCCAACTCGGAGCACTCGGTTGACATCCTAAGTCTTGTGAGCATGTTTCTCTTCTCCTCCTCATCATTCAACCTGATCGTTAAACATCTTACAAAAACCTTCTTCTGAATTCAAATCATGATCCCATTCGTGCATATATACATGAAGGTCTGGGAGCACTGGACAATGGGGACGATCGAAGAGCTGCTGGATCCGGCGGCGGGCGGTTGTTCAGCCAGCGATCTTCTCAAGCTGATCAACGTTGGGCTGCTGTGCGTCCAGGACAACCCTGCGGACAGGCCGGCGATGTCGGCGGTGAACGTGATGCTCAGCAGCAGCACGGTGTCCCTCCAGGCGCCGTCGAGGCCGACGTTCTGCATCCAGGACATGGACAGCGCCGACGTGGATCTCTACTCGGGGTCGGGGTCGCGGGGCGCGTTTCAGTCCGCCGGCGACAGCAAGACGAAAACGGTAGCGTCGCCGAATGAGGTGTCGCTCACGGAGCTGGAACCAAGATGAGCGTCTATCGGAGCGCTCGTGCCGTGGATCGCAGCATCTTTATCAGTAACGAAAGCATCAACTCATGGGCTCTGCAAACTGCACTTTTATCTATACTAGAAAAAATATCCATAAGTAATGAATAAGCGATGGTGTTGAACTCACACAACGATGGACGACGGATGATGAAAGCATAGTATATAGATATAGATATACTTCTCTAATTTCAGTAGTCCGTAATTAAAGTAGTCTATAATTAAAAGAAGAGTAAGAAAAGGAGCAAGATTTCTTGGTGAAATTTCTTATACCTTGCTGACTTTGCGGACCTTAAGGTAGGCTCTCTTAAGCACGAAGATCGTATTGGGCCGCCTCTTCCTGTCCACAGGCCGCGACACTACAAATAACCCATCCGCCACCCCGGCCTTCATCCTTCCCCTTCCCCTTCTCCTCCTCCTCCGGTGGCGACAACTGTTTCGCCTCTTCTAGTAATTTACCCAAAAGAGAAGCCTTTCGAGTTTCAAACCAACAGGATCATTAACTAATTACCAACCAATTAGCATCAGAACCACTAAGCAAAATAACTTGGCAGGTTAGGATCAACAACTCTTTTTTTTAGTTAAAGAGAACCAAATAGCTGCTGATAACCAAATAGCTCGCTGAAAAATTAAATTGTTATCTATGTTTATGCTAGAAAATTGAAGAATTGTTAGATAAATTAACTAATTAACAGCAGTTGATTTTAAATAAACGGGTTGTGAATTGGAACATTTGATAGGATTATTTGACATTTCTTATATCTTAACTGTACATGTTGAGTTTAATTTGCTCTTTTTAATTATAGGTAGGTGTCAATGGGTTGCAACATATAAACCAAAATTACAATAAATAGTAATGATTATGGTTCATTTTTTGTATCCATTGTTCTCAACAAATTATTTTTTCTCCCTATCTATTATGTATATAAAGTACAGAAAGTCTAAAGAACAGTAATCGTTAAATGAATTTATAGAAAATGGGTCTCCGCCTGCACACACAGGTTGAGGTACTAACTCGCTCTCCATTGACGCCTCGAACACCGTGTGTCGGTCGAGTAGCTCGTTCCACACGCCGCTGACGATGCAGTAGTTGTTATTGTATGGCGTCCAATGGTGCACGTGTGCTGGGCGCGCAACACGAGCACGCCGGTGGCCTACGGCGCCTCGACGCCGGGGATGCATGTGCGGGTTCTCGTGCGCCCACGAGTGGAACTGCTGGCTGAGTACGACGCACGTGTGCGGGGCGGCGGGAGCACCGACGGTTGTGGCCACTGCGTCAACGGGCATATTTGGCTTAGTTTTGCTTGTGTTGAGTGTGAATGTCTTCTTGTATCCATATGGGATCAATGGAGACCTATTAATTCTTTCTGATACATGTTGATACCTTCTGGTATCATATCATACCACTTAGAACCTAATGGATAATCTATTAATAGATGATAGCATCAGGTATCTTTTGGTATCATTTGACATATGTTGATACTAATCGGTATCATCCAGGTTTCTATATGGAATCAAGTGATAACTATTGATACTTACAGATACCTATTGATACATGTTGACATTATATGATACCACTTAGAACCATGGTTTAATGTGCTATCTGGGATACCAAAAAAATATACCTACGTTTTGGTACTACCATGCATCATGTAAAATACTGGAATATGATACCATGTAGTCTCATATGATAGTTGCGTACGGCGAGTTATCATGGCTAGACAGCGACGCGACGCACATCAGAGCGAGGAAGTGCAGTGGCACGGAGGAGACGCGTGCATTACTTACACTGTTCGTACCGTATACCATACACTAGTTGTCCTCTATAAAGTAATAAAGTAATAGTAAAACACACCGTCATGTTCATTCTCGTTGGCTAGAAAATCCAATGTTAATCGAAAAAATTCAATTAGAAATACAATTTCAGAATTAAAAATAAAAAATAATAAAAAAGAGTCCAGACATAAATATACAGCAGGCAGCAAATTCGTTGCAGGCAACGTAAACTGTTCGAAGTCAACCCAAAATTCTAGTCAGTCAACTCCATGAGCACACCACTATTCTATTGACTGGAGTAGTATCAGTAGACTAGTAGGGCATAACTGCCCTCCGGCTCCGTGAACGCAACCTCTACCACCATGGCGATGGCCATAGGACGCCGACGAAATCTTACTCTTTGCTACAAGCTCGCCGGTGTTGCCCTGCTGATTGCGTTCCTCCACTCGCCGCACGCGGAAGCGCAGCCGCTGCCGTGGCAGATCTGCAACGCCACCGCCGGCAACTACACGGAGGGGAGCACTTACCAGGACAACGTACGTTTCCTTGCCAGGACCCTCCCCGGCAACGCCTCCTCCTCCCCCGCGTTCTTCGCCAAGGACGTCGCCGGCGGCGCGCCGGACAGGGTGTACGCCCTCGCGCTCTGCCGCGGCGACACCAACGCCTCCTCCTGCGCCGCCTGCGTCTCCAACGCCTTCGACAGCGCGCAGCAGCTCTGCGCGTTTAACAAGCGCGCCACCATGTTCGACGACCCCTGCATCCTCCGCTTCTCCGACCAGGACATCCTCGCCAACGTCACCGACAACCGGGGGATGTTCGTCGCCTGGAACTACAACAACGTCAGCTCGGGGAGGGTGAAGGTGTTCGACTCCGCCTCTGGTCAGAGTGTCAACGCCTCCGGCGACTACGTGTCGGCCGTGTTCGACGCCTTCTCCGGCATGCTCGTCAACGCCACCGCCGAGCATGCGGCGGAGGATCCAGCCAGGCGGTTCGGCACGGGGGAGATGGGGTTCGACGTCTTCAACGTGCCTTACAAGAAGATTTTCTCGCTGGCTCAGTGCACGCCGGACATGTCGGCAGCCGACTGCCGGAGCTGCCTCGGGGACATAATTAGAAGGATGACACCCAAGTATTTCGTCGGGAAGCCGGGCGGGAGAGTGTTCGGCGTGCGGTGCAACTTCCGGTTTGAGGCGTATTCCTTCTTCTCTGGGCGACCGCAGTTGCAGTTGTCGGGGCTGCCGCCTGCGCCACCTGGGCTGCCTGCGTCACCGGAGCCGCCGCCGCCCGCGCCACCGGGACCACCGCCGCCCGCACCATCGGGGACCAGACAAGGTGAGTTACTTAAACCATATATCATCGCTGACCGAGTGCCCGCTTGCTGCTTTACTTCCTCAAATCAATTTTTATCATGTTAATTGTTAGTCAAATTTCTCACCATCAAATCAATCACTCCGTTTAAAAACAAGTTTATTTTAAAAAAATACGATTAATATTTTTATTGCTATTAGATGATAAAATATAAATATTATTTTAGCGTGATTAGTTTTTTATGAATTTTTTAAATAAAATAGATAATCAAACTGTGGACACTGGTTGAGGTAGTATGTCAAAACTCGTGCCCATACTCCGGAAGCAGTTTTTTAACACACGGGTTGCTTGCATGCCATCTAAATAGTCATTAAAAAATATAAGAAAATTGATAAGATAGATAAATATGAGTTATATCACTCCACAAACAAATTTAAATTCAACTTCTACGAGTTGTATTAAAAATAACAAAAACAATTATAAATATACCTATACTTAGTCTTAGTCTTAGTTTTGTATGTTTTTTGCAACTTGTAGAAGTTGAATTTAAATTTGCATGTTTTTTGCTACAATATATAATTTTTTTATATTTTTTATGACCTATTTATGTAACACAGAAGGAATCTATCCGTATGCTAAGGACTGTCTCCCTCCGTACTTGTTCTTCACCAAACTCCAGCGATGATGTGGGGCAACCATCGGAGACATAGGACCGGGAATTGAAAAATGAATTTTTTTTTTGTGTGGATCTCTGAGAGTTCAGCCAATTCCCGTTCCTATGGTGTTGTGTTTATTTAGTGAGTGATTGGATCTAGGATTTTTTAATCCCTTATCATATCGGATGTTTGGACGTTAATTAGAAGTATTAAATATAAACTGATAACAAAACTAATTACATAAATAAATGATATTTCATTAGATAATTTTTTAAGCCTAATTAAGTCACGATAAACAAATGTTTACTGTAGCATCACATTCGCAAATTATGGACTAAGTAGGCTCAATAGATTTGTCTTCAGAAATAGTCCAAAGTATGTGATGGGTTTTATATTTCTAATTAGTGTCCAAATATTCCATATGACAGGGACTAGAAAAAGTTTTGGGATCCAAACAGGGTCTTAGCTTTTTAAAATTTTTGGGGGTTATTTTGGACCTGTTTGAGAAGCTTTATATTCTGAGAAGCAGCTATTTGTTAGCCAGCTTCTGAGAATCTGGAAAAGCTCTGAAGCCCAGTTTCTCCAGCTTGTGACTTCTTAGTTTATTTTCCAGAATCCGTAGAACTATAGATTCTTCGAAGTTATAAACCGTTTGGAATAGCTTCTAACAGAAGAAGCTTTCGAAAAAAGCTACAGCTGGGAGAAGCTCCCTCAAACAGATCCTTCATTTCATTAGAGCTACTTATAATTAAATTAGCTACTTTGAAGTTAAAATTTCTTTGTAACAATTAGAAGGGAGATTTTTGTAAGAACATACCGTTTAGAAACTTACGAAGCATGTTCTGATAATCCATTATTGATAAGGAGAAAAGAAACGGGAGTATGTTTTTCACTCTGACCACTCAAAAAAAATATATGTTTTTCATGTGTACGGAAGAATTTTCGTTTTGATCCTTTGTGCCTACAGGTTGGAAAGCGTCATGGACATGGACAAAAGAAAATATCTCTACCATATTTACTTCAGTTTTTAAGATCCAGAAATTAACAACTACTACTTTCATTTTATATTATAAAATTTTCTATGCTTAGATTCATCCATGTAGTACACATATAAGTCTAAAAGTTCTTATTATATAAAACAGAGGGAATACTTTGGATAAAAAAATAAAAAATATGTATTATTATATCAAATATAAACCACGCACTTGCGGTCTACCCTCAGGGCTTGTTTGCCAACTTTAGATGGTGAACTATCTAGAAAGGCCGGACCCTGGTATTTAATTCATCTTTATACATGAAATATTTTTTGTAAGAACATAAGCCCCGTTGGCAGGGATGGTGGTGAGTCTGTTTATAAACAATTTAGAGTAACTTTTATTCAACTAAATAAACTAATTTTTTCTGCAAAATAAAATTTAGTTAATTAAGTTAAACTAGAGTCTATCGTAGGTCAACTCTCACCCATGCTTATACTGGGCATCGGAAATTAACCGAGGATATAACTAGTTCTTTTATTCAAAAGAGTAGAGTAAAATCTTCCATCTTTAGCAGATGTATATTCTTTCAAGCTGACCAGATCTTAAGATCAAGCAATTCATTAAATGGATGGTACTATTGACACTTTATTGATAATTATTGTTAAAGAAAATATGCCATTGAAAATACCATGAACTGAAGTTTTAAGTGTTTCCAAAATTTAATAATTCAGAATTGTATGGTTTTTGCCTCCCGTTTAGTATTTTATTATTGTAACTCCTAAAGTAAGAATTAATAATAAAAAAATTATAATTGATATCGTCTCTTCCTTCAATATAAGCCATTATTCAAAAATACCATTTAATGCATATATTGATTTCAGATTACTCTTTTTTAAAAAAAAATGCTTAACGCATATGTTGAGGGGGCAGATATATATTTGTATATGGACAAGTCTTCTATTCCTATATATGTAGACAGTTTGCAATTATTTCTATTTTTGAGAATAACAGTGCTACTATATTCGTTTTCATTTTCAAAGCAAATTGTTTCAACTCGTTTTCCAATCCAATAATATCTACGCCTGCACACCCTGTTACCAAAAATCATCTTAGGCCAATCCTAATAGAGACTTCTTAGTAGTTTCATTCTCCATAAATGAGATGTCATATAAGCAAATTTGATTGCAGGACGATTATGAAATGAGACAGCGAATAGATTCTATCTAGATAAAACAAAACTGTGTATATGCTATTTCCAACGCTATGAAACTAGTTGAAACTGACATTGGGCTCGTTCGCTAGGCAATATTCAGATCAAATCTCCTCTCTTTTTCCACGCACACACTTCTCGAACTGCTAAACGGTGTATTTTTTTGCTAAAAAAGTTTATACGAAAGTTGTTGTAAAAAATCATATTAATCCATTTTTCAAGTTTTTAATAGCTAATACTTAATTAATCATATGCTAATAGCTTTTGCATGCACTGATTAGGACCCTTAGCACCCTCTCCTGCGAATGAGCCCATTGTAAGCTAAAGGGTGTCATTTCTCATTCCTCCTGCCAATCACATATATCGCTCGTAAATGCTATAATTAGCATATGAAACTGTGAAATAAAATTATACATTTGACCTTTTTCATTTATCAATCTAGACCTTTTAATAAGACATGGCATGTGAAAACCATGTAACGAAACTCTCCACTGGCAATAATCTTATAGGTCGAAAACTATCCAGCGAAAGGATATTCTAAAGCATGTGCTAGTTTGCTACTGAACTATGTGTTTCATATAAAAATTTTCTATATACAATTTATCATCAAATAGCTATTACACAAGTTAGATAATCCTTCAAACTCTCAATCTCAGCTTCAAACATCACATTTTTGCTGTCCATCCAATAATTTTGTTGATTGTTAGCACCGTTTAGTTATTATGCCTCCGTCTTCATTAGTGTACTTGTATCATTTAAAGTTTGTCCTAAATAAATATGATTTTACATTCTATTTTTTCCTCCAACTGTCTATCATTCTAATTTCTCTTATTTTAACCCCCAACTGTTTTTCACTGCGAACCAATTAACATATTAATAGGGGACAACTAGTTCATTTTTACCACGTACTAATTTGCCCTTGATGAGGCAGAAATGCACTCACTCAGTGGCACAAGATAAACACATATATACTACGTGCAAGTAATTTTTTAGCACACTTTAACTAGGGGATTTTTTTTAAGAAAGAAGAAACATGTAAACTCTGTACCAAACAGGGATCAATGAAGACAATCATTACAAAATACCTAAACGCTAAGAAAAGGATCAATGACAAAAGTCACAAAACCTTATCAATGTTAAGGTTGATCTAGAAAGGAGTGGAAAATCCATGACAACGAGATCTTTAAAAGCTTGGCCTTAGCGATAATGCCTCCAAGAACGAATATAAGCAGTGGATATAAATCCATGTTTTTCCAACAGAATTCCACAAACACGAATGAGGACGGAACAACTGCCGTGCATTCCACGACGCGGTAGAACCGTAGAACATAGTGTGGGGGATTGGAATGATCCACGTGATATCACCGTGAAGTTGCGAAAAAGATGTGTATGTGACACGATCAAACCATAATGAGTCAGCGGAAGACCGAATAATCCAATCATAATCGTTTTCTTAGCTTGATACATTATTGAATAGTACTCCATCCTTTTTAGGTTATAAGTCGTTTTGACTTTAGTTAAAATCAAACCACTCTAGACAAATATAATAACATATACAACACTGAATTAGTTTCATTAAATCTATAATTGAATATTTTTTTTATAATATGTATTTTTTAAGTTGTAAATGTTACTATTTTCTTATAAACTTAATCAAAGAGTTTAGTTTTGACCGAAGTCAAAATGATTTGTAACCTGAAACGGAGGGATTATTATTAATCGTCGATCTTATTTACTACAAGCTGATGGTTTTGTGTCTCCTCTCCCTATTTACGCGGTCTTATCCAGTTCCCGATCCTCCTCTGATCCTTCTCTTCTCCGTCACGCCATGCGTGTCGATGAACTATTATTCCTCGCCGTCGTCGCGCTCCCGCTGGCTGCCGCCCAGTGGGAGATCTGTGGCAGCAAAGGCAACTACTCGGCGAGCAGCACGTACCGGTCCAATCTGAGGCAGATCTCCACAGACATCACCAAGAATGCTTCATCTTCCCCGTCCCTCTTCGCCGCCGGCACGGTCGGCGCCGTCCCAGACATGGTGTACGCCCTCGCTCTCTGCGTCAGCGACAGCAACTCCTCTGCCTGTGAAGCCTGCGTCGCCACCGCCTTCCAGGACGCGCAGCAGCTGTGCGCCTACGACAAGGAGGTGTCCATCGCCTACAACCTCTGCTACCTCCGCTTCTCCGACGCCAACTTCCTCTCCTCCACGGACAACTCCGGCTTGATCGATCTCTACAACGAGGGAAACATCACCGGCGACGTCGGCCGCTACAACCGTGCGATCACCAGGCTGATCAACGCCACCGCGGTGGAAGCAGAGGTGTCGCCGCGGCTGTTCGCGAGGGGAGAGGTGCCGTTCGACGACCCCCAGTACCCCAAGATCTACTCGATGGCGCAGTGCTCGCCGGACCTAACTCGGGCACAGTGCGGGCGGTGCCTCGACAACCTGATAGGACGGTGGTGGCAGACGTTCCAGGCGAACACGGTGGGCACGAGGAGCATCGGCACACGGTGCAACATGAGGGCCGAGCTGTACTCGTTTGCGTCTGGGATGGTGCTTCTGCCGCCCGACGCAGCCGGGCCAGCTCCGCCGCCGGTGCTCGCTCCACCGCCGGAGGACCCGAATTCTACAACAGGTGATTTATCGATTGACGAATATAATACCGCTAAAAAGCCTAATATTAATCATAGCCATTCACGCTAAAGATTTTAACCCACGTCTTTTCTCTTCTGTTTATACTTATAAGACAAAATTTAAATCTAGAATAGATCTTAAGGTTTTCCATTAGAGATTATTTTTCAGTCTTGACTTTTAAATCGCTAAGAACGCGTATATAAATTTTTTATTCCCACCTTACCTTTTATTTGCAAATATGCCGTTTGACTTTTTTCTAAATAAGCCAAGCAATCACCCCTTTAACCACTGGTTTGATTTCAACGAAAAAACAAAGCATTTCAATTTCTCATCATTAATTTTTATAATTTTCATTTGGTTTCTAGAATAAATTATAGAAAAGTCAAAGTTTCTTATAACCTATAGGAGAAAACATTGAAATTTTTTGTTGACTTAAACCTTCTGAAAAAAAATTGGTGCACGCATTTATGTTCCTCTGCATTCTCTGAGTCCATGTGTTGAAACTCTGTAAGTATCTATTTTCCGGATCGAGAAATAGTTACCGCTCTCTTTATTCCAAAATATAATTATTTGTGAATCTTATACTTTTCACAGGCATTATCTTTTCCCATATTTAAGGTAAAAAATCAAACGATGTATGTACAAACGAAAAATAATTATGAATAAGATTTTTATATACGTGTTCTTGGTGATCTAAAAGTAAAAGAGGGAAAATAAACAACGGTTGAAAAAAACTCAAAATCAACTCCAAATTTAACATTGAAAATCAAATTTTGACTTATAAACATAAGAAAAAGCGAAAAGATGGGGTGATAGTATTACTCGTCACAATAATTACATTTTATCAAAATTGCTTCTGTTTTATACCACACCTACTGTTCAACCTCTATCAATGTAATACCCCAGTCAAGGTAGTGTTTTGGTCCGTTTGTGTGTTCTTCGGCTCCACCATTCTTATAGTAAAAAATATTTAAAAATAAACTATGATGAAAAAAACCAAAAACAACTCTAAAATTAAGTTTTAAAATTTAAATTTTTAACTATGCTTATAAGCTAAAGGGAAAACTATGGAGCCATAAGTCTTCCAAAGAAACTATTTTTACTCCTGTCAACTTCGCTGCACCTACTAAGCTAGCACATTTTTAACATGTTTCCTCCAGCAAAAATATATGTAATAATTTTGAAGGTGTTACTTTAATTTTTTTATTACAATAAGTTTATCAACTCTTTTAAGTTAGTGATATTATGATAATATTTTTCAAGACAAGTCTACATATATCATTTTTATATTTCCAAACTAAATTGATCAAATGTTATAAAAAAGGGCATATATTAATGACCATGGAGAGTAGCAAATATTGGACCGTACTTTTTTCTTATTTGACGACATTGACTTTGAGTTTTATATTTGACTATTCATCTGATTGATTTTTTTTAAATACACACAACTATAAATCATGCTTAAAGTATCTCTAATGATAAAAAATAAAAAAATAATTAGTAATTATATATATTTTTCATAAGACAAATGGTTAAAAGTATAAAAAAATTAACAGTCTCAAATGCAGGTTATGAACTCGTTAGGTCACCCATAATATTTGAACTTATTGATTTCCCAGCAAAAATGCAGGTAAAAATAAGCCGACAACCAAAATTCTGGTCATTATTTTGCCAGTAGTGGTCATTGCTTCCGTTGCTGCAATTTCCCTCCGTGCGTGGAATATGCGCAAGAAACGAAGATGGAGAAGAGCAGATAATTTCTCCGGACGTATGTCATCTGCACAAGTTGGCATAAACTCCTAAGAAATTTCAATTAGCATTAATTCTTTATGATTTGTATTTATTAACAGTTTAACATATCCATGCAAATTTTCCAGTTAATACGGCTGAGGACTTTGAAACCATCAGGTCAAACTTGCTATCTCTGTCATCACTACAAGAGGCAACGGATAACTTTGACGAAAACAAAATACTTGGTGAGGGAGGATTCGGTGCAGTTTATAAGGTATTGCAGCAATGATTGTTAATTTATCTTTTAGATTTGGCTTTAAGATCAATAAGAATACATATATGAAAGTTTTGTTTACAAATTATTTTTTATTTGCAATATGCCTTTGACCTTTTCACTCGAAAAGATAAACAATCACCCCCTTAGGCTTTATGAAATTCAGCTACTTATACAGTAATATATGCACTGCCATTTACATACATCTTCATCGGTAATTTTATTCAATATTACAAATTAATAAATATCAAGTTGAATTATTCATGGGCATACTCATAAAAAGCAAATTATTTCTTCTGTAATTATCGATTCTATTTTTTTGGTCTAAAAACATATGTTCCTACACAAATTAATTTACTAAAAATTGTTGTAGCTAGAATCTTTTTAATAAACTTTTTCAACTTCATTAATAATTATTTTCTCCATTCCATGTTATAAGACTGTCTGACCTTATCTAGATTTATTATTTGTGTGCTAATAAATCTAGACACATATACAAAACATATATGTTGATACATTCATAGATGTATACAAACCCAGAAAGTCTTATAATATAGAACGGGGTAATACAACATTAGAAATTAAAAATTATAAGTTCATTACTTGATTTCCACACCATATATTGAATAATTTTTCTTGGTTCATTACATATTATATAGTAGATCTTGCTTTTATTTTGTTATGGATTTGAAGTTCAAAAAATAATTAATACATAGTTGTACGGTCTTATTTTTAGTTCCTTGTTAGCTTAAATCATTCGGAATTAGAGGGTCAACTACTTGGATATTGATTATTTATTAAATCAATATATTTAGGGACTTCTTTCTGGACAAGAAGTGGCGGTGAAGAGGCTGTCAAAGGGTTCAAACCAGGGGCTAGAAGAGCTGAAAAACGAGCTAATTCTGGTGGCCAAACTACATCATAAGAACCTTGTTCGTCTTGTGGGGTTTTGCCTAGAAGAGGGAGAGAGGATGCTTGTCTATGAATACATGCCCAATAGAAGTCTCGACACCTTTCTTTTTGGTACTATTAATATTTGTGAATTTAGATATATATACCCTTTTCATGTGCAGCAATGACATTACAACAATGGGTTCTTATCTGGTGTTAATTAGATGCGGAGAAGAGGAGACAGTTAGACTGGGCAACAAGATTTAGAATTATAGAAGGTGTCGCACGGGGACTACAATATCTTCACCAAGACTCCCGAAAGAAGATCATTCACCGTGACATGAAGGCGAGCAATGTCTTGCTAGACGCAGACATGAACCCTAAGATAGGGGACTTTGGCCTCGCTAGGCTCTTTGGGCAGGACCAGACTCGAGATGTTACCAACCGTATTGTCGGGACATTGTAATTCAGTCCGTTACTCCATTAAACACCTAACACCTTTGTGCTTATATCTGGCTAAATGAACTGACCATGAAATATATTTTCCTTGTTGCTGCAAGCAGTGGTTACATGTCTCCTGAATACGTCATGCGAGGGCAGTACTCTATGAAATCGGACGTGTTCAGCTTCGGCATCCTCATCATAGAGATCGTGACAGGCCAGAGAAACAACAGGCCACACTTCTTTGAACAAAATGAAGATGTAGTCAGCACAGTGAGTATCTCTGCTAACTTACAGAGGAATATATATTGCCAGTAGCCGTAAATGCATGTCGTTGCCACTGAAAACTGAAAAGATATGTGTGCAAATAATGGTAGGTTTGGAAGCGCTGGTCAGAGGGAACAGTTGCGAAGATGATCGACCATTCCTTGGGTAAAAACTACCCCGAAGCCGAGGTGCTAAAATGCATCAACATTGGACTCCTATGCCTTCAGGAGAACCCTATAGATCGACCTACAATGGCGGATATCATGGTTTTGCTTAACAGCAACGCTAGCAGCTCTCTACCGGCTCCTGCAGCTAGGCCAACATTTTTCTTGGTGGATGGGAGCTCTCGCTACTCCCAAACCATAACACAGTTATCTGCCAGGTAGGGGCTAATTGCTAAAGCATATCTAGCGGGCATCGCTGGTTAATTGTCGCCTATCGTTTCGTATTGGAATTGCATATAGTATTATCAACTTTGTAATCCGGATAGCAAGTTCAGTTTTCGAGTGGGGTAAATTTGGTTGAGCCGAGGTGCAGCCCACTTCCTCTGCAATGCAGACTTGGATGGCTGATGCGTGTCTCAGGGTGAGAATGGTTAGATTCAATCCGTTTATCCGTTCGAATCTATCCATAATATTATCCAATGGAATTGAAATGGTGCCCCTAAATTTTAATGGACCAAATGGTTCTAACCTTAATAACCTTAAGATCTATGATCCATCCTTCTACTTGTTATTTTCATTTTAAGAATTTTATTCATACTCATTTTACCCATTTTATTCATATTTATTTAGTACGTATAAACTCAGATCTAAGATTTTAAACTCGCGTTCACACTATAAAAAATTATCAAATTTGACTAAAATTTAGTGAGATAGTTTATTATGTACAAGAGCAACTATGTAAAAATTTTGATCCATTTTTACATGTGAGACCCACATATGTCTTTTCTCCTACTAATTAGGTTATCCATTTGATTATACATGTATAACCTATTCACACAATGTATTTCATTAGCGATAATGGATTCCATTTTATCATAGCCAGTTTCCTCCCAATAGTCCAAAGGAAGATGCATATGCTTCCGAAATTTAATTGGGAGTATCATTGATGAGGTATACAGTAAAATCATCACTAAAAGACTTAGTCCTTATTTGTCTCTTGCCCCTCCAACGAGCTCCATTGTTATCCTTCTCGATAAGAAGTTAATGTGTATGTTCAGTTTGTTCTAGTGGTGTGATTGAGCTAGGAATTATTTTAGAATGTTGGCTAAAAATACTATGTGTATTCTTCATTGAAAAAATGTTCACAAAAAAGGTAGAATCACTAGACACCATATTTGTGCCAACATGCATGTCCGGTACCTCAGATTTAATTATTAAAAATCTATAAATACTGTTGTGGTGAGCATATCCCAGAAAGACACAATCCGTAGTCTTAGGTCCAAGATTACACATCTTAGTTATTGGTATATTGACTTTTTTCCAAACAACTCTGCATGCGCAAGACAGGTACTGGTTTTCTCCCAATCCATATCTTGTATGTGTTTTATTATTATTTCTATTAGAAACTCTATTTAACACATGATTTGAGGTCAACAATGTCTCCCCCACCATGCCTTGGGTAGTCCCATAGTTTTCAACATGACATTCATCAAATCAGTCAGCGTGTGATTCTTCCTTTCGATAATCCCATTAGACTCGAGAGAACAAGGTGATGTCCTCTTATGTATGAAACAATGTTCTTGCAGAATAAGTCCAATTCATTTGAGAAAAACTCCCCACCATGACCGGAACTAAGTCTTTATATCTTCTTATCAAGTTGATTTCGTCTGCCTTATAAATTTTAAAATAGTTTAGAAGCTTTCATTTTTAATAAATATACATAGCAAAATCTAGTAGAATTGTCAATCGATGTCATGAAATAACGTTTTTCATTCTTCGTCAACATCCCATTAATTTCACAATATCCAAATGTTGGAGTTCTAGAGATGCCAAGTTTCTCTCCTCAACAGTCTTGGGAGGCTTGCGAGATTGCTTGACAGCACACAACTATGACACTTAGAACCTTTGACAATGAAAAACTTAGAAATTAAACACATATTGAAAAACGAGACATCAAGCCAAAATTAATATGACATAAACGTAAGTGCCAAATGTTAGCCTCATCATCCGCACTGCCACAAATATGTTCACGGATATATTATAGAAATCAGAAACGAAAAAACAGAACAAGTCTCTACAGTCATAACCTTTACCAATAAAATATCCATGTTTAGACACGACTACTTTATTAGACTCAAATACCAACTTAAACATGACTACTTTATTAGACTCAAATACCAACTTAAATTCATATCTACATAGACGGGGCCACTAATGATATTGTTGTAGATAGTATGGACATGTTGGACTCTCTTCAACTTCATGATCTTTTCCGAAGTTAACTTCAAATCTACTGTGTCAACACCATGAATGGAGACATATGACATGTTTCCCATTAGGACGGAAGAATCCCGTGCAACCTGATAAGAAGAAAACAACAAGATATCAACAAAAAAAAATGTACATTGGCCCCAATATCAATCCACCAGTTGGTAGATTGATTAACTAAAAAAATAGTAGGCAAATTACCATAACCGCTTCTGTCTCTAGTGTTGCCAATGGTCACATAGGTATATTTAGTAGTCTGCCCTATAGGTGCCTTTATCCCCTTGTGTTGTGGGAACTTCCTGGCTAGATGACCAAGCTAAGCCACACACAAAGCAAGTTTTATCATTCTGGTTTAAATTGTTGTCATTCTTCTTCTTGAGTTGTTGGCATGTTTGGCTTTGAATTTCCATTTATTCTTGTTTGGGGCCTTGTGCCCCACATTGGCACTAAACTGTCCACCATCACCCATGGATGTGGTGCTTTTTCCCGAGATTTCTCTTTAACATATAGACGCTATCACCCTTAAACGGAGTACTCTTGTCTAGTGTAGTACCGAAACTTTTTCATGAAGTACGTAGTTTTGCAATGAAACACCCAACCACAAATTTGCCTAGTGAGACACACTTAAGTCATTCGAGATCTTTAGGCATGGCATGAATCTCATGAGCCCGCTCAACTACAAAACGATTGATAGCCATCTTGTAATCATTGAAATGCTCCATGGCATATAGATCACTACTAGCATCAGTGACACCGAATTTGACATTCAGTGCATTTCATAACTACTTAGCATCCTTCATGTGCATATATGCCTTGACCAGACAATCGCCAAGAATGCCTCCACAAAGATAGTAGTAGTCTACTCGAATTCTTTTTTTTAGCCGTAAGAACCTTAGATTTGCCATCACTAACCTAGAAGCATTTCATGGCTATCAGCTGTCACGCCCTGAGTTTTACCCTAACCAAGAATTAATTAAATAATACATTAAAAATATTTTTTTTAATTAAAGTTCAAGAGAAAATCCGGTGTAATTTAATTTAATTTAATTGGAAGCTTTTCGGATATTCTAAAATGTCCCGAAAACATTTTAAATTAATAACAGGATTTAAACTTGAATTGCAGTCAATAAAATTTGCTCAAATAAACTTAATAAAAATTGGCAAAATTGGAAGTAATTTCTTTTTTTCCTCCTTCCTTTTTCTTTTCTTTTTCCCTCATTTCTTTTTTTCCTCCTTCGTTTTTTCCCACCCGTGGCCGAACTCCTCCTTCCCCCTGTCGCACCTCCTCTCCCCTCCCTGGAATTGCGCGATCTCCCCACCTCTCCTGGACGCACGTCTCCCTCTGCCTCCAAGCCGTGCACGATCCCAACTCTCTCTCACGGTAAAACAAATCTCTAATCCACCACGACTCCAAATCTTATCCCCTTTGAAAACTCTATCTACTCCTTTTTAATGGGAGATGGATTCCTAGATTAATCTCTAGCGTCTCTCCTATAAATACCCCCTAAAGTCTTGCCTCTTTTCCTGTCTCTCTCTTCCGTGCACCTCCAACCGTCTCCTGTCCAGCAGCTGCACAACAAGTCGCAGCCATATTGCTCCCCGGTTGCATCCCTGTTCGCCGCAGCCCCGATCGGTTTTTCGCCACCAAATCTCAAGTTTGCATGTCTTTTCCTCGTGCGAATCAATCTAAATTAATCTACCGTTTAATTGTTTAGGTTTCCTAGCCGAACAGCGAGGAACAACAGCAATCCGTCGTTGATCTCTCCACCAAATCTCAGGTTCACGTATGTTTTACTCATGCGAATCAATCTATCTTTGATCTACTGCTTAATTACTTAGAATTTCTAATCTAATTAGCTAGCGTGAGATTGATCTACAGTATGAAATTCAATTTCATACACGTAGATTGGTTTTACGTTAAAGTCGTGAGATCCCTGTTTAGCGAGTGGTTAAATCTCGATTTAACGGGTCGTTAAATCCTATCGTTGTTCCGCTAACGGTTAACGGTTTCGTGTTTCAGATCTAATTCGTCGTACGAATCTCTAATTCGTGCACATTTTAATTCCATTTTGCAACTGTGCATTCTGTTCGCAACTTTCCCGAGCCGTGGCCCAACCCGCGCTCGAAGTCGCCATCGCCTCCTTCGGCCCACTCCTTTTCGCTCTCCTCCCGGCCACCCGGCTCACTCCACTTCGGCCCATCTCCCCTTCTCCTCTCTCCCGGCCTGGCCTGCTCTCCTCTTCTCTCCTTCCCTCTCTCCCACTGGGCCGGCACAAGGGCCACGGCCTGCTCCGCTCGCCTCTCTCTCTTTTCCCTCCCCGCGCCCGAAGTCCACCTTGGCCCCTCTCCCTCACACGGGACACCGATAGGTGGGCCCCACCTGTCGGGATCTACTTCAACCTCAAGTCGGCGCTCTGCCCGCACGTGCCGCACCATGCTGTGCGCTGCCGCATCGCCCCGCCGTTGCGCGCACATCGTCCTCCTCCAGCCCGCTGCTCCGGATGCGCTCCGTCACGCCCACGCCATCAGCATGCCCTCCGTGTCCTCCTGTTGCGCCGCCACGCGCTCGTGCACCGCGGCCGTCGTTTCGCCCACGCTTGCCCAGTTGCCGCACCGCGTCTCGACCGCGTTGCGCCCCCGCACACGATCGTTGGCGCCATATCGCATCCCCGCGCGCGCCCGCGCCCTCCCTGCCGATGAGTTCACCCGCTCACCTCGCCACTCGCGTCGTGCTGTCGCACCAACACCGCATCCGCCTCGCCATGCCGCGTCATCGGCCGTCACTCGTGCCGCTGCGCCGCCGAGCCGAGCCGCGTGTGCTCCGTAGCTGCGCCGCCGCGCTCGCTCGCGTGAACGGCACGTTGCCGCCTCCTCTGCCCGTGCCAGCCACACCCCGTCGTGTCCTCCTGCCACGTCGCCACCGCGCTCGTGCCAGCCCAACGGCCGTGCCGCTTTTCCCGCTCGCGCCGTGCAATAGCCGCACGTGCCATGCGCGTGCCCGCCGCCAACTACCTTCCCGTCTCCTCCGCGTCCGTGTGCCGCCGCTACCAACTACCCCTGCCCTACACGGCGCTGACGCGCTAGCCTCCCCCTTTAAAACCCCGAGAGCGTTGCCACTGCTCCCCCTTTGCGCCGTCGTTCCCCTTCTCTGCCTCTCACGCTCGCCCATCGCTGTCGCCGTAGGACACGGTCCCCTCCGTCGTCTCGCGTCGCGATGGCCGTCATCGTCACGCCGCCCTCGGGTTGCCGCCACTCCGCGTTGTCGTCACCGTCGCGCCATACCGGGTGAGCTCCTTCTCTCCTTTTCCCTTGCTCCTCCTTTTCTTCTCCATCCCGGCTGCCGTCACGCGCCGTCGTGAGCGCGTGTGCCGTCGTTGTTTCGTCGCCGGTCACCGCTCAGTGTTGCTGTCGTGCCACGCGACGTCGCGCTGTTGTTGCGCCGACACCGCCGCCTCTCCCCGGCCGCCGTCGCCACGACTTCCCCCCTCCCTCCATCCTCCTCTGCCTCCCCGCGCAAGCACTGCGCCGTCAAGCCGTCTAGCCGCGCCGCACCCTGTCGCCGCGCTGCCTAGGGCCGTGGCTCGCTAACCCTCT
The DNA here is from genome assembly GCF_000231095.2 of Oryza brachyantha. Classification (NCBI taxonomy): domain Eukaryota; kingdom Viridiplantae; phylum Streptophyta; class Magnoliopsida; order Poales; family Poaceae; genus Oryza; species Oryza brachyantha. Next base: position 13,183,372 of record NC_023169.2, on the reverse strand, counting down.
GCTGGCCGTCACCGCCATCTTCTTCCCGGCCAACGTCGCCGCCGTCCCTTTCTCCTTCCTCGTCCTCTCCTCTCCCTCGTACCACCGACGCCGCTCCGCGTCGCCGCTGCTCTACCCCGTGGTCGCCCTGCCGTCGATCGCCGCCTCCCTCCTCGCTCTTCCTCTCTTCTCCCCGTCTTGCTCCCCGCGCATCGCCTCATCCCGGCTGCTGCTCTTACGTCATCGCCGCCGCCCCCTCTTGGGTCGTCGCCGCGCCGCCGCATGGCCACAAGCGTCGTCGCCGCGTCAAGCCGTGTCGTCGTCACCGCCCGTTGGGCTGCGCCGCCGCCGCCCTACTCTCGAGCCGTCGTCGCGTTGCCGCGCCGCCGCGTGTGCATGCGCGCTTAGCCCCGATCTCTGGTGCCACCGCTCCCCGCCGACCATCGCCAGGCGTCCGCCGTCGCCGTCCGCCACCCCCGCCACTCGCCGTCGGCCACCACCCACCACTCGGTCGCTCTCTATTTGACCGAAGCAGAGCTCCCTCTTCCTCTCTCTGTTTTCCTCTCACCACCAAGTGGGCCCGGCCCGTCAGCCTCTCGCCCTCCTCTCTCTGACCGGTGGGGCCCGCTTGTGAGCAAGCCCCCACCGACAGCTCGGGCCCGCGTGTCGGCCCCCTCTTTCCGCCAGGTGGGGCCCGCTACGTCAGCTCCCTCCACATCTCTCTCCCCGTGGGCCCCCTTGTCAGCCCCTTTTCCCCTCCTGTCTGACTGTCCAATGGGACTTGGATGTTAGCCTCCTCTCTTTTCTGTGCTGATGTCATCGCCTCCACTTATTGCGTAATAATTTAATTAAGGTTTTCTGTTTAGTTTAAAACACACTTAATCTTCTAAAATTCATAACTAATTCATCTAATCTCCGTTTAGGCTCATTCAAGTTTCATTAAATCCAGGAAAATTCCAAGAATCTATTAAAAATAGTTTCTTTCTCTGTTTTAGTAGTTTTATAGCCTTTTTTACTCTGTTTGTCGTAGGTTTTTCGCCTATCGAAGCGCCGTTCGTTCTCGAAGTCGTCGCCAAAGTTTCTCGTGGGTCTAAACAAGGCAAGTAGCACCCGTCTTTGCTCATATTGAACCTATGATTATAAAATCCCCTGCTTTTACATTCAAACATGCATTATATTTTAATGTCTTTACTTTATTTATTTATTGGGCATTTACCTTTATATCTGTTGATTCCCACTTATTATTATTGTTATCCCAGGGTTAATTTGACTAGAAATAGGCTTAGGTAATGCTTAGCCTGGCTTAGTTCAACTAGCGCACCAATTATTATTTAATTATTTGTTAGACCTTGATAGACCTTTAATGGTTGTGATCATGATGAATTTCCCGATGTGAATTAAATACAACTAAAATATTGTTTAAGGTAGGCTGTGGTTGCATGGTTTTGAGAGTCGCACCTATGGCAATTAAGGACGGGTTCTCGGGAAACCCTGGAAGTCTTACCTGTACTAACCATAAGCCGAAATGGGTAACGTGGGATTTGAAGCATAGCTTCGAACTATTTGATGTACGAAGGCAAGGGTAGGCGTGATGGAGTATGGACGGGCAATCGTGGTGTAACGAAAGCCTCTGCTACTTCCGGATCTACCAAGGCACAAGAAGGGACTGCCCGACTTGGTGTAAAGGAGGGGGTGAAACCTGAAGTGCGGTGCAATTAAATATGGAGAGTTATGTGATGGGTCATATCACAGTTTCCTTTCCGTGGTATCGTGGTGATACACCGGCGCACATTCAAATATAGTGGAGCTATGTCTTGCGGGTAAAGTTGTACACCTCTGCAGAGTAAAACTATTCGAATAGCTGTGTCCGCGGTTATGGGGCGAACTTACAGATTCACTGGGATTAGTGAACCTTTTAATAACTTGATGAACTTGGAACTGGTTTGACCCTGTCAACGTGGTGTAACGTTGGCAGTGGTTTGGGTTGCAACAACGTTGGCAGTGATTTGGGTCTGTTGCAACGTGGTGTAACGTTGGGCAGAGGGTTGACCCTGTCGCTGCGTGGTGTAACGTTCGGCAGCGGTCTAGGTTTGTTGCAACCTGGTGTAACGTTAAACAATTGATGTTATTTTAAATGTTTACTTTACTTTTATTTCAGTTTATTTTATTTACTGTTTTGCTAAATACTGCCGCTTTTGTGTAAGTTAACCTTAGCATATCCTTTATACCCTATTGCATTTATTATTCTCCTTTCTTGGGTGTTACTTGTTGAGTACGGTGGTTTGTACTCAGCCTTGCTTAATTTTTCTCCCATCAGAGCAAGTACCAGAGCTTCAGTTAGAAGGCAGATCCGAAGGTTAAAGTGAGGTTCAGTCCACCGTCAAGAATGTCTGTGGTATGGAGCCGTCTTCACCAGCTGAAGTTGAAGATTAGATGGTTTTAGCTTCGTTATCTTTTTTGCTGCATTACTCGTTAGAATAAGTGCTATTTTCAGTTGTTTCTAAGAACGATGGTTATGTAATCAACATTATCTTTTTGTGTACCCTGGCTGGTCTTGGATAGGGACTTTAATACACAATTAATTTTAGAAATTCATGTGAGGAATTTTTGAGCGTGACATCAGCCATAGAGTGAATCTAATCTGCTATCTCTTGAAGTGCATGTTGGTGAATTTTTTCGCCCTAAGTGCATCAACAAAACTAGTCATATTAAAACCACAGTGCATATAATAAGGATTTTAGATTGTTGAATATATAAGCAAATGTTGATTTAGTTTATTTCATAAATAAATCATGCATAACACTAACCATGTAAACTAAAATAATCATATCACATGATCTATATATGTAATTAAACTCGACAGCGAGACATAAACAAATTGAATATAAGAAACATGGTGAACATGTACCGAGCGTTTTGGATATGTAGCACATCGTGTTACTACGTGAAAACAACTAATGATAACGCGGTACAAAAATGTAAAACCCCTGGATTGTGGTGGATAATTCATGTACATGGCAAAGCGAGGCAAACGCGCATGCGTTTCTCTTATAGTCTCCACAACATGCCTTAAGTGGCTACTAGGAGAGCATCCTCCCTTATAAGGAGGGTTTTCTCTCTTAAAATAGGTAAGTGGTAGTGTGGTACTAAACTCAATTATATGTTATCTCATCAGGTGTCTGTTAAAGAATTAATTTTCATATGAGCCTTAGTTCATATATTGATTCTAACGTATTATAAACGACTTATTAAAAAAAACATATTATAAACGGGATCGCTAGGGGATTGCAGTATCTCCATGAAGAATCTCAGCTGAAGATTATCCACCGGGGTCTCAAGGCAAGCAACGCTAGACTCCGATTTTAACCCCAAGATTTCGGGCTTCGGCTTGGCGAGGCTCCTACAACATCGATCAATCCACCAATCTCAGCATCGATCGTGAGCCACTCGCCTCATTATTGCTTAATGCAATCAAGCCATCTCCACGTGCCTCTCTCTCTCTCTCTCTCTGACCACTCAAGAAGCTGCCCATCACCTGACGCAGATTTGGGAGCACTGGACCATGGGGAACATCGCCGGTGGTGGACCGGTCGGTAAGCGAGAGAGCGTCGGCCGGCTACCAGATCGCGAGAGAGGTGCGTCCGCGCACGTCGGGCTGCTCTGCGTGCAGAAGAACCCGGAGCAGAGGCCGGCCGTGAGTGAACGTGATGCTCACCAGCGGCACGGTGTCGCTGCAGGCCGGCGTTCTCCTGGAAGACCGAGCTGGGACAGCGGCGCGGCCGCGGCGGCGGCGCCGGTATCGCCTAATGGAGTGTCCATGAGACCATGACCGAGCCTGGACCGAGATAGGAAAGAAATTGTCAAACCAAGAAATCGTCACACAAACATACAGTACAATAACAAAAAAAAAATCTTTTTGCCAATTTCTTGAAAGAAAGTCTAGTTATTATAGGTGTACATATAATCGTACAAATATATGCTACACAATATTGAGGTGTTTGCCATATATGGTTATTTGGAATATTACGTGGGTGTAACTATACAACTTTCAGTGGTTTTTTGGTGTAAAAATTTCAAATGTAGCTATAGTGTAATTGAAAGATAATTACATGGTAACGATACGCTTATATATAATTTGGATGTAATTAAACAAAAACAATTGCTTGACTAGCTTGCTAGCGCGGCAACCTGGCCTATAGTATCGGTAATATCCACTGGATATGAATTATTATCATCCAACTTTCCAATTGAATTGTTAGGTACTTAATTTGGGGGTGGGGTGTGGGGGGGGGTGGTAATCTGCCGTTTTAGCTGCAAGCCTATTGACGGCACAAGACCAATCCATCCACTGACCTGCCTAGCTTTCTCTTGATTCCGCATTTATTAGGAGAAAAAACTCATAAGAAAGCAATGTTGCCGTACAGACGTGCAGTACCACTAGCAAACATTTTTTGTACATCCAAAACTATAGCATCAAATATACATAAAGTCGCATGATTTACTTACATCGTAAATTGAATGACAAGCAGCATGAGTGTAAGTGGTGTCGAGAAACCAACTCACACATAGTTGACATCAACGAGAGAGCTGGTAGAGAAAGTACGGTACATCAAGGTTCACATCAATGAAGCATCATGGGAATATTGGTTGGCATACTCAATTTTCTAAGCTTGTTATAACATTTTAGCTAACTTGCTTGACGTTTGGCTAATAAAAATATAGCTACATTTTATCCAACATATAAGTACTTTATTTGTCATTGACATGTGGGCACTATACTAAAAATAGAATCTTGTACAAGTGTGGACAAACCAAACACAAACTTAACTTGATTACATTTGACTAACTTAAATTATGACAAGCTTATACAAGTTACGTTAGCTAGCCAAACAACCCCTAAGTGACGCATACATGATTTGGATGGAGAAAAGCACTGTTGAATAGTCCCACATTGGTTGTGGAGGGGTAAAGAACCTAAGATATAAGTGGGGGAGCCCCTCATCTCAATAGCTAGATTTTGGGGTGGGAGAGGCCATTTACGATCCTACAATTGGTATCAGAGTCTGGCTAGTTTAACACCTCTGGTCCGATGGACACAGTGTGCGAAGGCCTGATGGACCATGGGGTGCCTATGGAGCCTGTATACCTGATAGACCGACGGCAGGGGCCCGGATACGGTGAAGGGACGGTAAAGGGCTGAGGGACACCAATATGTGTGAAGGGGGAGGACACCAATGTGTGTGAAGGGGGAGATTGTTAAATAGTCCCACATTGGTTATGGAGGGACAAAAAGACCTAAGATATAAATGGAGGAGCCACTCATCTCAATGGCTAGCTTTTGGAGTAGGAAAGACCCTTTACGATCCTGCAAACACATTGCCTTTTCCTTCCTTCAGCTCCTCCCCATTACCCTCTTTCTCTTCTTTCCCTCTTCTCCCCTCTTATTTTCTTCCAATCTCCATAACAATAGAGGATGAGGATGACACTCTGATCCTTTACACATTTTTCATTGTATCCATGACTTAATATTGTATTGTTTACATATAAAAGTCACATCGGATTACTTTATTATGATATTAAGCCGAGTCTGCACTGACTCTGCACTGTGTTTGTCATCCAAAATAATCTGCTTTGTATCCACATCCACTTCAAATCTGCTTAAAAAGTTATGTTTTAGGATATGGTATAACCATTGTTCATCAAGTCCAATCCATTTTTACCCTTACTATTAAACTAGAATATTCAATCCAATAATACTTTGATAGTCGGATCCAATATGATCCAACGGTAAGAATAGCTATTCCAAAACATGAGCTAAGCTAGAAGATAAGAAAATTCTTAGGTATTGTTGACCGGATAGTTTTCTTTTCTGATTATCATACGCCAGGATTTTAGTTTTGTTTAGTTTAGGATTTTACTTTTTGTTACTATATCAATAGAAACTTCACCGTTGTTTGTTTTAAAAAATAATAATCGGTGTAGACAGACAGAACTGGTCCATCGACACAATGCAATAGCTGAAAAAGGAGACTGGGAGGTAGGGCTGGCAATGGATCCAATTTATAGATGGGTAAAAGTCCTATTAAAGTTAGGTTTATTCTCCATTTTTGCACCCATGTGTTGCTGGTTTGGGTTTAAAGTTGTAACTTGTACCTAACGGGCAAACCAGAACAGACTGCTTGCTTTGTCTATTTAACTGCTAAGACTATTACTCTCTCCGTTTCACGATGTAAAACTTTTAAGCCTTGACTAGATTCATATGGATACTAATAAATCTGAACATATATAAATTATGCATATTTATTAATTAATAAATTTAGACAAAACTATGAAATCTTACGATATGAAACGGATGTAAGATATGAAATGGAGGTAGTAATTATAAACACGTAAGACATAAGTTAACATGTTAGCAGGTACAGGCGCTTGTGGAAGCTGGCATGCACGGGCAGTGTTCTTAATCTGCTATCGTGTACTGATGGGAATATCCACATGCACCAATATGTTATGTAATTCTATCTTTGTTCTAAAAATTTATAGGTTATTTAACAAAGAATAAAATTAAGAAGAAAATATTATGATGTTTCTTAATAAATGAGGACCGGGAGAGAGTGAAAATGTAGGTGAAGATAAAATTGAAATAATCTAGAGTAAAATGATTGATGGGGCAATTAGTACCGAGAATAGTATATTATAAATATTTACTACCCTGTTTTAAAATATGAGTGTTTGTAAATTGTTAAGCATAGACTAAGAAGATGTTAAAATATTTTTTAAGTCGCTTTAGTTGTCAACTTTTGAATTTAAAATTGGTTAGATTCACTTCTAAGCATCTGATTAACTCTAAAATCATTGGAATAATCAGAATCATGATAATCGCTACATAAATGCTTATAGTGTGATAAAATAATTTAAACTCTAGCTATACTTATACTTTGAAATGAATGGAGCATATTTGATTTGTGATTTCAATTCTACAGTTACTTACAAGGGAGTAAAGTCGCCATGTCCCCTGCCTATGGGCTATGGCCATCCCTGCTTGGAGATGTTTTATCTCATCTCTGTCGTTTCTTTTCCATCTTGGCTGGAACGGAAGCTGCGTTTGTATCTGCGCTTCTGTGGGGGTGGGCCCTCTCTTTCTGCTTCTATCATGGATCCTGACATTTTGCATCTCTCTCTCCCTCTTTCTCTCGCTCGAGCTTTTGATGCCCGATCTTTTTGCTGCCAAGAGGATCATCTTTTTACTGTGCGTTTTGATTTTGTGAACAGTTTCTGCGTGTGTGTCGTCGCTGAACATGTACTTGTTCTTGTTCCCATCAACACGGCAGCATAATTTTGGTATGACTGCGACCCAACATGTTGGTTTTGGTAATTAGTAAGTCGATGGGGGCTAGTAGTAGCAGCCTACCACAGTCGACAATCGAAAAGGCTAACATGCAAACATTCATGCGTCTGTTACATTGTTAACTTATGCGAATATATATACAAACTTTATGTATATAAGCTCTCTGTATAAAAAGTTTATACTTCTTAGCATAATGATATTTTTCATGTAGATATTTTATCTAGGAGTAAATATCATTGTAACCACGAAAACATTTCCAGCCAAATGAAAAGGCTAAGGGTCAGTCTCCCATGCATTCTATGGGTAATAGAATTTAATCGATACCGTTGATTTATTTTTATCGGACGGTTGTGATTAAATTATATTACCAACACTATTACGTGTACTAGAAATTTAAAGGGGTAATATTGTTCTTTTTATTATAATCTTTATTGCCAAAAACAAAATTACACAATACTAATCAATTAATTAATAAAGTGCAAAATAACAATTTTAATCAATAGTTGAGATTAGTTCTACTGGTAGTATAATACTATCAGCAGAATATACCGGAGAAGGACCTAAAGGCTAACAGAACTAGATTAGATTTCGTTCAGACAGAGATCATTATAAACCATGATATCAGTTAATATCATCTGTGTGTCATGGTGTCATGGGAAGAGATAGCCGAAAGGACACAACGCAGGTGAGACACAGGACGATAGAAGCCGGTGGAGGGGAGTAGCACTGACAGAGTCATCGATGGAAGAGAGCAGCGCGGCGCGAGCGCACAGGGAGGCAACATGGACGGCGAAGGAGCATAAGGCGTCAGCGGCTCGTTAACTCTGTCTAGACGATGAGAGATTTGATTTTTTGACACACCTAAGATTAGGTTTGATTATTAGATACTGGTCTACTCAATGGTCTCATATATTGTACTCCAGAGTACTAACATAAATACTACCTCCGTCTCGAAATAAGACCATTTTTTAATTTTTAGATAGACTCTTTGTTTTATTTAAAATTTTTTTGTGATTAATATTTTTATTGTTACTAGATGATAAAATATGAATAATACTTTATGATGACTAATTTTTTTAATCTTTTATACAAAATTTTTAAATAAAACAAATAGTTAAAACATTAAGCACATGAATCGAAAAATAACGTAATAGTGTCAAATTATTAAAATTAAATTTGTGCAAGACGATAGTCCGTTCCGTACATTTTCTGAAGACCAAAATGCCCTCAGTCTTTTCTAGTACTACAGTCCTATATAGAGTTCTTTTCTCCGTCGTCTCTCTCCCGTACGCGGCAGGGACAGCCGGCCGGCGAGCTCCCCCAAACCGCGCTCTCCCTTGCGGCGGCCCAGGACGGGCTCCTCCTCCTTCCGCCTGCGCCGATCTTCCGCGAGCAGGGGCGCTGAAGTCACCGGTATCCATCCATCCATCCATTCATCCTGCTTTCATCTCAGCAAAAAAGGAAACTTGTTCGATGGCAGTGTGCTATTTCTTGGATTTTTGAATGAACTTTTACTCGAGTGGCATGGATTGGCTGCTTCCTGTGCTGCGATGCACGCAGGGCGCGGGTTCTTGAGCAAAAATAGGGTTTTGCAGTTTGTGCTCTCTTTTTTTTCCTTCTCTCGAGCACTTGTTTGGTTCTTGAATGGGATGGTTCGCTTGCTACTTCATTGATTTTACATGTGTGATCTTTGGCCTGTCACTAGATCGATGCAGTACTTGTTTGGTTCCATCATTGATTTTGCCCTGCAACCCCACATGAAAATGTTATGAGAGGACCGGGCCTTTTACTGATTCTTTTTACTGGGACATTGATTGAACTGGAGCGCATTTTGATTCTCCTTTTGAGTTCACTAATTTTTCGTGAGTTATTTCTCCTTTTTTTTTCTTCTACATATAAGCCATCAAGAAACAAGTTAGTTGCCTATGCCTTTGTTGGAACTCTTGCTTTGCATATTTCTCATAATTAAAACTTTGAGTTTGGTCATTTGAAAAAAAAAGAGAGGTCTATTTCAAAAAAAAAAAAGAAGAAGAAGAGAGGTTTCACTTTGCATTCTACTCACAGAATGGTGTGCTAAAATGTGTCATGCCTAGCTTTAATAACTCAACATTGCGCGCCCAGCTATAAAAATGTATCTCAGAGGGTTAACTCACTTTGATATGTCGATGTGCATTACTCTCTCGCCTATTGTGATTCAGAAACGTCTGAAATACGTACTGCACCAAATGCGAGTGTACGAGAACTTCTAGTGTGCAGTAGTAAGCTTCAGTAACATGGTTTGATTATGCTAGTTCTCACAAAATCATGTTCTTCTCCGTATAATGTACAAAATATGATTTGATTATGCGATTTCTTACAAAAAAGTCAAGTTCTTTTCCATTATCTACAAGAAAAAACCGGCTGATTAGACTCTGTTGGAGATTTGGAATACTTCGTTCTACTTTCATCTCTTGAAAATAATGTTAGGGATTCCTAAAGAGTTTTCCTTAAAAACAGAATCAGTAATACACTGCACTCAGTTTATTTCTTTTTGTTTGGTTCTCATCTTGTAGCATCAATATGATGGTGAAGAGAAAATCCTCTTGGAGCCAGATTGTGAAAAATGGGAGGCCCACAAACCTGTCTGTTTCAGCAAGAAACCTCCGACCACAAGACCTTGGAGCTGTAATATTTGGCTGCACAAACAATACCATCGCAGAATGCCACTCACGGCAACTTTTTGGTATGGTCTTGTCTTTGTTAATTCAAACTCTTGCATAAGTTATCTATTTGCAAAACTGAGTAATACAATTGACACATTCATTTCTTCCTGTGATTCAAGAGAATAAACCTTTCAAAGGATCGCAACTTCTTAGGTAATCCACCAACTTATTAGCTATTTGTGCCATGTTTCAGGTTTGCCAAGAACACATCTCTCGTATGTACAAAATATCAAGGAAGGACTACCTCTTTTCCTTTTCAATTACGATGACCGCAAATTATATGGTATCTATGAAGCTGCAAGCAATGGCAAGTTCTGTCCTGAATCAAATGCATGGACACAAGATGGCAAGGGAAAGACAAGCTATCCTGCTCAGGTACAATCTCTGATCTCTGTATCTTTGGAAGCCATATTCTTACTAAATCTCAATGAAATGACTTATGACTCCAACAATCCTCTCTGGTCTAGGTTGCCATGCGGGTAAAAGTGTGGTGTGTTCCACTAGCAGAAAGTCAGTTTAGAGAGGCTATTCTAGCAAACTACTACCAGAAGATGCCTGGTGCCCCTGGCCAGAAGCTTCATTTTTTCCAGTTTGAAATGGACCATGCACAAACAAGTGCTTTGATGGATATGTTTACCCCTTCACCTTCTACCAACAATTTCTGGACGCCTCCTGTTGCAAAACCAGCTAATGAGCCTGTGAGATCATCATGGGCACCATTGTACGAGGTGAACAATGGTCTTAAACTGGAGAAGGTTGTAAAGTCATATGCAGATGTTGTAAGCAAGAACAAATTTGAGCAAGGTGGAACAGGGAATGTCGATGCAGAGCATGCTAGCTCAGGTAATGAAAGTTTGAATGGTTTTGATGATCTGGGTTGTGGAGACACATCCCCAGACCCAGTGAGTGAGGAGTGTGTACTACCAGGTAAGGAGGTTCAAGTGCAACAGCAGCAAGAACAAGTACAACAACAACAACAACAGTCTGGTCAGCAGGATAAGCTTAGCTTCAAACGGGTATTGGAAAAGCTCAAAAGTTTGTCTGTCCAGCAGAGGAATTCTGATTTTTATGCAAATGCTACTCAAACTGAATGTGTTGATGCATATAGCTGTAAGCATGTGCAAGATGTTGAATGTGCAATTCTGGATGGACACTCTAATTTGCCAGATAACTTAGATTCTGAAGTAGATCAGCTCTCCTGGGATCCTAATTTGCTGATGCAACCATTGGTATCTGAGTCCTGTACAGAAACCAAGGTTATAACTTTGCTCATAGCTGCATCTTGTATTATCATCCTTGTTTTGTGTGTCTATTCATTCAATCTTGCTAACACTCAGCTTTTGCCTCTATACCAAATTTCTCACATTAGTGTTGTTTGTGCAGTTGGTACAAATAGTCAAAGAGTTATATGAGCGGATAGTGGTCATAGAGAAGAATCAGGTCTCCCTTGAAATTCCACCAACTTGTTATACTACGATTGCAATCTTAAAGTTATGAATTGTGTATCATATGCATAAAACAAGTGAGAAGTTTAAGAAAATTGTAGAGTTTCATTGATATAATATTCCTTTAGCATGCAAAGGCTAAAAGGTAAGGATGAAGAAAATAAAGGAGATATCATGTTGATTAAATCATTGTATATTAGTTTACAGATACTAAGCTTGGTTGCATGTGTTCAATATTCGCTTTCATCAACAATAGCTGATTATTGCAGTCTAGAATGGCTAGACCTGTTATGGTACTAAAAGGGAGAATAGATAAGATGTTTGCAGTGCATTTTACCTTTTTACCTACCAGCTTACCAGAAATAAAAGAGGCATTATGATATCTATGAATTTACTATTATGGTTATGAATTGGTCTCACATCTAGTTAATTTTTACTTAATGATTATATTTTAAGCAAACTTTGTTGTAGTCACTAGTCAGGTGAGGAGAATCTCATATATTCTCAAACTAAAGTTTGGAAGTCCTAGAAAATTAATCTTCCTTGGTGGTTGAATCTATTTTGTTGTCAAAATGCAGGCTTGGTCCAACAAAGAACTCAAATACCTACAAGGGGTGAATGAGAGGTTACTAAAACGAGTTGTAGAGCTTAAGGGCACGGTGAAGACATTGAATTCAAAGATAGATCCTTTAACCCTGGATGATTCCCTTAGCCAGTTTGTTGAACAATGTTTGGGATCAGAAGATGTCATTTATATAGTTGGTGGTTTTGATGGCTTCTCATTTTTGCCATCACTAGACTCTTTTTCCCCTTCATTGGACGTACTAACACCTCTCAAACCAATGGCTGTTGGAAAGTCATATGCCTCAACTGTTGCATTAGATGGCAAGATATTTGTTCTTGGTGGTGGTGATGGAGCCTGCTGGTTTGATACAGGTTACTATTGGATTCTCTATTTTGTTTCCTCTTTGATTTCTGTTGTCTAATTCTGCATTTACCTTTTCTTTCATGAAGTTGACTGTTACGACCGAAGGCGTGATGATTGGACCACATGCCCATCATTTAGTCATGATAAAGGGAGCCTTGCTGCAGTTAGCTTCAATGGAAAAATCTATGCATATGGTGGTGGTGATGGAAACGAGTGTTTCTCTGACGTTGAAGTATTTGATCCGGCTTACGGAAAGTGGACTAAATATCGGCCTATGCTGGAAAAGGTATTAGTCACTCTCTGGTCCCCACCACCCACTTGGTTCAGGAACTAAAATATTTGTGCTCGTGGATTAGTGAAGCTCTTAGTAGAATGTACACAAATTATCTAGGAAATGAAAAATTCTTCGAAAAATATTGATCATTTAATTCTGAAAATTCATACTTGCGTAGCGAGCAGCAAGCCAACAATTTCTCCTGGGAAACTCATACTTGTGTAGTTGTATAATGAGGCAGCAAATTCTTCCTTTTTGTGTACTAGATAAGGATTTTACTTCAGTTTCCTATACTATTTGTTTTGGGAAAATATTTTCTTCTGAACCATAGATCATGTGATGAATTCTTTTGTTTGAGTGACATCTTCCGCTTGGTTTTACAGCGTTTTGCTCTAGCAGGCGTGGAACTTAACGGTGCAATTTATGCAGTTGGAGGCTTCAATGGTATTCAATATCTTAGGTGATGTCCTTTTATGCTTGTAGTTCTTGATTTGTTCAGTTTTTTTCTGGTGCAGATACAATAAACATAACGAGACCTGCCTGCTAAAAAGATACCTCCAAATATCTTAAAAGCTTGGCTTAGTGTAAATGTACAATATTACTGTCCTATTCTTATGCCCGGGAAATTATTATTCCATTAAAGTGAGGAACACCTCCGAATTTTTTTATTCTAACACATGCTGTGTTACCAGCTCTGCTGAGAGACTTGATCCTCGGGAACCTGGTTGGAAAAGACTACCAAACTTGAGTACAGGAAGAGGTTGTCACACACTGGCAGTGCTTGATGACAAGATGTAAGTTTGTAGTTCTTTCTTTGTACTTCAAAACAACCAACTAAAGGTTTGTAGAATTCTCTTAAATAAGTTGTAGAACATATCTTTTTAGGATAATGAAAGCATTTATAAACTCATGGTCTCCTGGCCTCTGCAACAGAAGGTTGCAGAATGTACTCTTGAGGATTGAACCTGTCATGGTGTATATTACCTTCTATAGCTCTGTTGATGTATTTTGTTACTCGTTTTCATTCAGATTCTCGATTGGTGGTTACGACTCTGAGGCCAAAGCAATGGTAGCTACAGTCGAGTTGTATGAGCCACGAATGCCATCATGGGTGATGGTTGAACCCATGAACTACACCAGAGGATATCATTCTTCAGCTGTGCTTGGTGGCTCGATCTTCACGTTTGGTGGGGTGAAAGGTGAAGCAGATGCAATCTTGGATGTGGTAGGTAGCTACTGCAACATGCAAATTCTTACCATTTCCATACTGGCTAAGTGTCTATGTTACATCAATACTCAACTAAGCTCTAAGCTGACAGCAACTATGAAATATCTAAAACCTTGTATTTAGTTGCCAGTTTTTCACTGTGAGGCCATCACTGTGCTGGAATTACCAGTCAAGGATTTCCCTGTGTCTTCTGCATAGATCATTTGTTACCATGCCAGTCCCCCTTGCTATTGTCCACTGCATTTCAAATGATCATTGATTTTTTGCCTACCTTAAGCACTTGTTTTCATCATTCTGTTTTTCCTGTACAACTCTCAAATTTGTCTTGTGACTAAGAATTAACCCTTGATGCTGCGTGATTTATCAGGTGGAACGCTACAAGGAAGGGTGTGGTTGGGTGACTACTGAGTCGAGGTCAGTTGGCAGGAGGTGCTACTGCTCGGCCATTGTTCTCTGACTGTCAACGATATCGAAACTGTGAATTTAGTTAGATTCTGACAAGTAGACAGCAAACTGATAGTTAAAACTTAGAAGGCTCTTCTTTTGCGTGAACTGGGAGCTGTAGACATACATAAGCTCTTATTCCTCTTTCGCATGAAGCTGAAAACCGTTCAATGTTGAGATATTTTGATGATACTGCAAAACTGAATTGGTACCGAACAAGATGGAAATTCCATGAATGGATTATTTGATATATCCCTGTGAGGGTTAATTCATGGTGTTGAGCTTTGCTTAATTTTCCTAAAAGTGTGATGACATTTGGAGTGTCAGCACTGCTTGTTAGTCCCATTCCCATATGATGATCTCAAATGTTTTGATTTTTTTTTCATGAAATGGTGATTGCACATGCTGGAAATGCATTTCAAATGTATATTCAGTCAAGGGAATAATATTTCTCTCTTCAGTGAAACATTGAGGTCAGGTCAGCACAGCGATGCACAAACTGCACAGGGGAAGGGAAGGGAGACGTGCCTGTGTGCTCGTTGCCTGCTAGTGCGACCTGCGCCGTCGGGGACGACGCTGCTCCGTCGCTGCCCTTGCGGCGCTGCTCCGGCGCCGTGGGATCCGGCGACTGCGACGGCCTCCTCTTCGGCCTGGGTCAGGCATCGCTGCCACTTCCCCGACCACGGCGACAACGCACCGGCCCAGTTAACCCCCGCCTTGTCCCTCTCCACCGCCGGCCACTCCTCCCTATCCCACCACTCCTCCATCTCCGATCCGACCGCTTCAAGGCCTCCTCCGCCATTGGCTTCTCCTCGCGCCGCCGACGGCGCCGCCGGCGGCCACGCGCTCTTCGAATCGACTCGGAAATATGGGCCGAATTGACACGAATACTTGGGCCAAAATATTTGGCAATACGCTGAGCATCTATGGGCCGAATTGACTTGCACTTTTGGGTCGAATTGATGAGGAGAATTCATACGCAGTTTTGGGCTGAAACTACGCGCACAGTTGGGCTGAATTGACGCAAATATTTGGGCTGAAAGTACTGCCATTGACCCCTGGAGAGGGAAGGGGAAGGGAAGCCCACTCGATTCTCCAAGCCACCGCCGATGGCCGCCGGCGACACCGCCGCTCCGGCGGTGACCAAGATCTCCATCTCCGGCGCGGCCCTCGCCGCGCTCCTCCAGCGCTGCGCGATGGCCAACGGAGGCTGCGACGGCCTCCTCTCCGGCCGCGCCTCGAGCGTCCCGCCCCCGGCTCCTTCCCTCTCCGACTACGACGACCACGCGCCGGCCCAGTCCGCCCCCGCCATGTCCATCTCCATCTCCGGCCATTCATCCCTCTCCCGCCCCTCCACCCTCTCCGACCCCCTCGGTCGCTTCCAGCCCTCCCCCGCTGCCGGCCCCGCCACGATCGGCTTCTTCTCCTCCCGCCGCCGCACCGCTCTCCGCCCCTCCATGCGCGAGCTCTCCCTCGCCCGCTCCCTCTCCAAAGCCCTTGCGCTCAACCACCCCCTCCTTTTCCTCCTCGTCTCCTCCTCCTCCTCCCCCAACCTCTCCACTCACACCTACGACCACCGCGCCTTCCTCCTGATCGACTCCCGCCTCGTCCCGACCTCGCTCGACGTCGCCAATGTCGGCCCCGGCTTTCGGGACCAGTACCACTCCTTTGCCCCCGAGTCTCCGATGCCCTGGCTGCCACTTCCATGGCCCTCACCGTCGGCAGCAGCAGACGGCACGGACACCATTGGGGAGCAGAATGCGGTGGATGGGATGGTGGGCGGGTTTAGGCTAGGGAAGCTGCAGGGGATCATGGGCTCTGCGGCAGCACAGGTGGCGGAGATCGATGGAATGTATGTAGGAATGCTCAGGAGGTTGGAGAAGCTTGCCAGGGAGGTGGAGAAGAGCAATCTCCTTGTTCTTAAGCAGGTTATCTATTGATTTTTGCAGTTTATTAATGTTCATACTATAATGATCCCATTAACTGTTGCAGTTATTTCTAATTGGCTTTTCGCTTGAACTGTCTATTGAAATCCTATGCAAGGTTGAAGTAAGAGAAAATTCCTTGCAGTTAAAGCTAGAATGAATTCTTGCATTTCGGTCGATTTAGGAAACTTCTGTATATCTTGGTCCACTACCACAGTTCCCTAAAATGGACTCACATCAAATGCTGTGGTTTTACAAAAGTTGGTGTTGGATCGCCCAAACTATCCGTTATGCTCTTTGTTTTTTAAATCAACAACTGTGCACACTACTATTGGCAATTGGCTATTGGGACTATCTATTTGATAACTCTTGAAAACTTTCTTCCATTTTTGGTGAGGCATAACTAATAATGTGTCTAGTCTTTGATGGATATAATTATTATATTATCTACTGTATTTTGATGCATATGTTGTTTTTTACATTAACATGCGATGGAAAGAAAATACCTTGCAGTGCTGCTAATGTTCTTTCAAAATAAGCTGATAAGAATTCAGGCGTTGTACTCATATTCACCGTACATCACTGCTAACAATGGGAATTGGGATCAAATCTACTTTGCTTCAATAACAGGAAAGAAAAAGAATTGGAAATGGCAATCTCTATTCCAACACAAATTTACCACAATGTGGTTGCGACTGCAGTTTGGCTTGAGCCTCAGGATCAACTGGCAGGATACCTTAGCTTAGGGGACTCCGAAGGTTGGTGCCTGCGAAAATGACCCGTGCAGGGTATAATCATAAACTTAATCTCTGAGGTGGTGTTGATTGGATTTATGGCAAAATAACACTGGCTGGGCTTCAGGCCTCCATCTTATCTTCTTCATGGCAAGCAAAGGTGGTAGATGATGAGTTGGATAAAGGAGATTAGGAAAAATGGTGGTAGTTGGATTTTTTTTAATATTTGGGACTCTTACATGTAGCTATCTGATTGGTTTATTACATTAACCCTGTTTACACATCTGGTACCCTGTGAATGGTACCCCATAAAGACTTGTTTGGGTGTTAGAACACGAACACATGGCCCATGGGTAAATCACCTTGGCATGGAGGTGGATCACGTTCAACCGCATGGACAATAGCCCTGCAATGGAAAAAGAATTGAAGAATTCTTGGCTCCATTTGGGAGAAGTAAGATTAGGCACATGTCCAATTAAGTTCAGAAACTTCCATAACAATCAACGAATCAATGAGAAAACTACAATGTTGAAAAAAATCCCAACAACGTTTAGCTGTTCAATACAAAGAATTCACGCAAACAATCCTAATACTAGACAGAAACAATAATGACCATCTATGTGCATCTAAATCTACCACAGGGAAAGGTCTGGATTCTACTGGGTTTGGGCTTCCCAAACAAGTCCTAAGCTGGTATTCATGGGGCCCCATACGTTGTGCTTATTTTGTCTTATTTGGTGGATTTCAGGATCTAGAGTACTACAAGCATTTTTCCTCATAGGGAATTCCCTGAATGACTTTTCTGTTGAAGAAAAAATTTTGAGCTTTTTCCCTCTGATTACTGACTATTGTTTCTTTCATCTGCCTTCACAGTTACTGAGTTACTGTGCAACTGTTCACCAGTTATTCATTCATGCCCCTTTGGTCTGTTCTTTTTCCTTTGAAGTTAATTGAACTATCTCATATTTATTTTATTCTCATTTTTTGTAGGAAAACCGGAACCTGCTGCTGAGGTCCAGGTATGCGGGATTGGAATAGCATCAAAGCCTATTTGGTCTTAGCGAGGTATATCCTGGAATTGGGTTCTATTAAACTTATTTCTGTATCTGATACCTTTAATACTTATATATGTTCATTATTAGTTCAGTGTTTCCAAGTTTACTTCCATTTCAGTAATTGAATTTTTCTATAAGACGGGTGCATTCTTTTTGGATTATGTCCGGACTACTCATGCCACGCTTATAAAAGCATGATTTTGTCCAATAACTTTTAACATCAGCATTGCTTAGATAACTTATTCTAAAGTTATATTTTAGCTTTATAATACATAATATTAGTTGATCGCTCTATGCAATTGTCCATAATCAGTCCAACCATCTAAAAGGGCTAGTTTGTGACTGGTTGCTTTTGTTACCATAATTGATCCATTCTGAAGATATCCATATTTTAGGCAGACTACTTCTGTTATTTACCGCACTGACTATCTACTTTCCATAGTTCAATCCAAGGTGGGTTTTGCAAAGTTTGTCCACCCACGATTGTCACTTCTCCTGTACTCGTTACAGTTACCAGGTGTTTTCAGTTCTATTAAGGGTTTGAATCAGTAAAGAATGACATGATCCTGATATTTGAACTTGTCTAATTATGTGCTAGTCATGCAGCTCGTTAGCTATGCCATAAGAGAAGCTCTGCTCCTAATACCACCACACCAACCACAATTGTTCTCTTTGAGATTGATACATGGAAAACCCTGCCGTAGACTGACCATACTGGGATGCACTAAAGAACACTCGTGTGCTCCGCAGCGTGAATGATATGGCTGTTTGCACTAGTTCCGCTGGAAAGCTTTAGTTTAGCGCCACTTCATACCTTGTTTGCATCTTCCGTATACTCTACATGTTAACATGAGTGTGCACTGATCATTGTATTCAAATTATTTGCAGTGTGTATCATAATCAAAAATATATCAGTGCCAGTTTCCACGCTAAAGTCTTGATTGTGGCTTCAGCTTCGCTTAAGCTGGTTCTGAAGGAGGAGGCGAGAATCGTGACTCGTGACCACTTTGTATGGAAGAATCCAAGAAGGTGCATGGTACCGAGGATGAGAACGAGGGAACGCCATGCGGAAAACTGGTGTGGAAATGAAAAACTTATGTCGTCTGGTATGCGATGAAGCAGGTTGAGTTGTCAATTGCGTCACCATCAACACCCTTGTAGTACTATTTCTTCTTTCCTTTGTCATTGTCCATGTTGGCTCGGTCTAGCCTGTTTTGTTTGTTATGACAGCAGCTGTAGCCAAGGTTCGTAATGTCATGATTATCACCGTGGTAATCACGACAATCGGTCGTGCGAGGACATGATATCGATAAACCGCAGTTCGATTTAGAAAATATCACGAGAATTCAAAAATTCTGAAAAAAAAATGGAAGAAAAATTTTAAAAAATTATGGTGATATATCATGATAATCATGATATATTACGTGATTTTTCACAAAAATTATGATTATTGATATCGTGAAAACCAATATAATTATTTCCTTAGATACTATAATTATCATTTTCACCAAAACCGTAACCGTAGTGATAATGGATGCCTATTGTGTGATTGTTACTGAGCGGATTGGCTTCTAAAACCGTAATGATTTTATTCTAAAAATTTGAATTCCACTGTTTTTTTTTTTTTGCAGTTATCGTGATTATTGTCAATAACCATGATATGGCTAGCGCACTTCGTCTTATGAAACATAAGTGGAGTCTTGGCTGCAGTTTCTACTGCAATCTCTGGCTTCATAAAACAGTTTCAAAAGCTGGAAAACATAGCATTTAGACAATTTCAAAGGCTGGAAAACGTAGCATTTTTATATTTTGAGAAGCTGGTTTTTTACCGGCTACTTTTTAGAATGATAAGCTTCCTAAATAGGCCCAATATTGAAAACATGCTTGCTGTTGGACTGTTGTTACTTTGTTCTTTTCTTGCTAATTTCTATGTCCAAAATAAGTGATTACCTGATCATCAATTTTAGACAATGCAGTATTTCCTTCGTCTCAAAATAATTTTATTTTTCACTCACGCAACACATGCCAATACAAAAGCATAAATACTAGGGTACCTTTTAATTTATATTATTGTTACGATTATTCTCTATTTTATCTACTTTCAATGTATTTATTCTCTGCTGACATAAACTTCAATGCAATGGCTACTCAAAGATAAACGTATTCTGTAACAAACAATAAGTGTAAAATTAATCTTATTTAAGACATAGGTAAGAAGCAGTACACAAGTAAAATAATCTCAGTGTTTCTATCCATTTATTTTTTGGTAATAAAAATTGCAATAATTATGCATGTCCCAGTTAAATCTAGCATCTTTCTTCTGAACTCCAAATAATTGGAGTACTTATTTCGGGATAAAATTTTTGACCAGATTGAACGGAGAGGCCGGAATTGGACAAAAATATTAATGATGATGCTATGGCTGGTGAGACTGAGCCAATTCTCGCACGACTCGGAGTCAACCCCCGACGAAAACAAACAGTACAAAAATCTGGAAGCCACCCTGCAGTCCGCAGCCACCTCTTGACCTGTGACTCTTCCGCTTCTTCTCTCCTTTGTGAGCCTTCTCTTCTCCGACGACGACGCCATGCGCGGCGGCTCGCTCCATGGCGTGCTGCTGCCCGTCCTCGTGGTGCTCGCGCTCGCGCTGCCGCTGGCATCAGCCCAGCCGTGGCCGATATGCGGCAGCAACGGCAACTACACGGCGAACAGCACCTACCAGGCCAACCTCAAGCAGCTAGCCGACGAGCTCCGCAAGAACGTCTCCAGCAGTCTCTTCGCAGCCGGCGCCGTTGGCTCCGTGCCGGACGCCGTTTACGCGCTCGCGATCTGCCGCGGCGACGCCAACGCCTCCGCCTGCGCCGACTGCGTCGGCACCATCTTCCAGGACGCGCAGCAGCTGTGCGCCTACGACAAGGAGGTGTCCATCGTCTACGACACCTGCTACCTCCGCTTCTCCAACGTCAACTTCCTCTCCTCCACAGACAACTCCGGCCTGGTGAACCTCTACAACGGCCAGAACGTCACGGGCGAAGACATCGCCCGCTACGACCGCGCGGTCACGGGCCTCCTCAACGCCACCGCGGGGTACGCGGCGGACAACTCGTCCAGGCGGTTCGCGACGGGCGAGCTGGCGGGGTTCAGCGAGCAGTACCCCAAGATCTACGCCATGGAGCAGTGCAGGCCGGACCTGGCGCCGGCGCAGTGCCGGCGGTGCCTCGACGACCTGGTGGGGCAGCTGTGGCAGACGTTCGATCGGAACACCAAGGGCGCCAGGAGCGTCGGCGCGCGGTGCAACATTAGGTTCGAGCTGTACTCGTTCTACACCATCCCTTCCATGCTGAAACTGCAAGCCGAGGCCGTCGCGCCGTCGCCGTCGTCGGCTCCGGCAGGGCAGCCGCCTGCTGTGCCGGGCACCACACAAGGTGAGCAATCCATCTGTTTAATTAGCTTATGCCGTATGACTAGTGGCGCACTATTTAATGATTCATAGAAGCAACTGAACACGAATTACTCTGCTTCCATCTTAATTTTTGCCTCCTGAAAATATCGTACCCCGGTCTCAGTATGATTCGTCGAAGACTTGACGTGTAATAGCTAGACACGTTCTAAGGGAGTACAACTTGTCACGTCTACTAATGAATGGTTTAGACAACAAACGTCAGAATTTTCTACGGCCATGAACTAGAATAATGCCCCGAATTTGCAGGCTTCAGACCGGTTGCTCTCAAGCTAGTTAGCGTATTGCACATCACTACTAGGACTCCGTACTAGTTTAGCACTCGTAGTGTTGTTTGCCCATACAGTTTACCAGGTCAACTTTTTTTACTACCGACACATTTCTTAAAAACATTTTAAATCACAAATCTGGAAATTAGCCTAGACCTCAAGACAAAATGATGCAATATGATAATAGTAATATGTACTTGGTTTCTTTGTCGTTAGTTGCGTAACTTTCAGACCTCCAGTTGCTTGACCGGCTAATTGCTAATTGATTGCAAGGAAAAAGAAGCTTTCATCTTACCCGGAAAATATTTTACACTGTCCTTTCTGATGAGAATCTTGTATCATATAATTTCTCTGTTTCTTTGGGAACAGTTGTCTATCTGCTCATCTTCTGCTTACTGTTCTAGATTCAATTGCCGCTGGCAGCAGCACCGCCACATGTGCAATGCCAATCTAGAAGCTCTGACTTGTAGTCATGTTCATACAGCCATGCAGCTAAAGCAACTTTAGATTGGAAAATTCGTAATTTGTAGTTTAAACTAGATATTGCTAGTTAGATTAGTTAATCTATGCATTTCACTCGAGCAATGGGGGCTAGGGACTAGGGTGGAGCACTAGTCAACAAAGCTCAGTCAGTGTTATGGCCATAATGCATAACAATGATAGGGCAGTGCTGAACTTTCCAATGTGATGTCATGATGCATGATTACCTGTCCAGAATACCATCTTAGACAATAATGGTCTTGCGAAGTGATGGTTTAACTTATCTGAAAGGCCATCCTTGCTAGTTGCTTTTTGCTAGTCAAGTTCCAGACATAAAGGAAAAAAAGAACAAAAGAACTTTCAAATAAACTGCTATTGTTCAACACCAAACGGCAGTTTTTACACAAAGTTTGATTTTTGGAAACAAATATTTCACACAACTTCATCACATGGGAAATTTCAAAGATTCTGCAGTCGCTATCTCACTTTTCATGTGTGAATCCTGGTTTGCTTTCCGCTGACCGTGTCTGAAAATGTTGCCATAACCATACTGCTTTTTTCCATGTGTAAATACCATCTGCAGAGAAAAGGAGAAACGGAGCAGGTAAAATTCTTGCAATTGTAATGCCTATAGTTGCTGCCACACTGGCAGCCACAGTAATTGGATTCTGTCTGTGGAGGAGGAGAAGACCAGCAAAAACACCTCCCCCAGGACCGCTACGATGTGAGTCTTTGAATATCTAAATTCATGTAAAAACGATGAAATGGTTCATTTCTTCTATGTTCACTTCACAATTGATCTATGACAGATGCATCTCGTTCGGAGGAGATCGAAAGTATCGACTCCCTTATTCTTGATCTATCAACACTCCAAATCGCAACAGACAACTTTTCTGAAAATAACAAACTTGGTGAAGGAGGATTTGGTGTTGTTTACAAGGTATTGGCAGATTTTCAGCATTTTTATTGTAACAAATTAAAGCAGAGCATACGTGGATAACAGGTATATATATTCATGTGTGCAGGGTACCCTACCATATGGTCAAGATATAGCAGTAAAGAGGCTCTCACAGAGCTCTCTGCAAGGAATGGGGGAGCTGAAAAATGAGCTGGTGTTGGTTGCCAAACTCCAGCACAAGAATCTTGTCCGGCTGGTCGGTGTCTGTCTGGAAGAGCATGAGAGGATGCTTGTCTATGAATACATGCCCAATAGAAGCTTGGATACCATTCTTTTTGGTGCATTTCCCCCCTTCGCAAGAATTCACAATATGAATTTGCATATGCAATTGCCCTATTAATGCTTCTCATCTCCATTGCAGACTCTGAGAAAAGCAGTTTGCTAGACTGGGGAAGAAGGCTGAAGATAATAAACGGGGTTGCTCGAGGGATGCAGTATCTCCATGAAGATTCCCAGCTGAAGATTGTTCACCGGGACCTCAAGGCAAGCAATGTCCTGCTCGACTCCGATTTCAACCCCAAGATTTCAGACTTCGGCTTGGCGAGGCTCTTTGGAGGCGACCAAACACAGGACGTCACAAATCGCGTCGTCGGAACATAGTAAGCACTTACACAAACATTCAGTCATCCACCAACCATGAGTCCATGACAGAGAACAAAGAGTACGCATGATGAGCAATTGCGAAAGTTTATACCTCATCTTCTCGCTTCTGTGTATACCTATAAGCCAAAATAAATATTTGAATCCTTAAATTTGGAATTGATTTTAGAGTTTTTTCGCTGAAATTTAGTTTTTTAGCATTGACTATTTGACTTTTTTATCGTTAAGAATATGTATATAAAAATTTTATTCATATATTATTTGTCGTTTGCAAACATGTTATTTAGTTTTTTCTTGAAAATGCCAAACAATCCCCCTGTTAATCTTGTTTCTTGTTTCTTTTTTTTTTCCTTGTTGTTGCAGCGGATACATGGCGCCGGAGTACGCAATGCGTGGGCACTACTCCGTCAAGTCGGACGTGTTCAGCTTCGGCGTCCTGATCCTGGAGATCGTCACGGGGAAGAGAAACAGCGGCTCCTACTACAGCGAGCAATCCGGCGATCTCCTCAGCGTCGTGAGCACCCAGCATCTCTCTCACGCGTTCTTCCACGTTGCCTTATCCTTTTAATTTACCTCTCGTGGCGGCAAGCCGGCAACGCATCCAGTGAGTGAAACTGGTAAAATCCGTGGCGCAGATATGGGAGCACTGGACCACGGGAACCATCACGGAGATGGTGGACCGGTCCATGGCCGGCGGCGCCTCGGGGCGGGAGATCGCGAGGTGCATCCACGTCGGGCTTCTCTGCGTGCAGGAGAACCCCGCGAGCAGGCCGACCATGTCGGCCGTGAACGTGATGCTGAGCAGCGGCACGGTGTCGCTGCAGGCCGCGTCCAGGCCGGCGTTCTACATCCGGAAGGGCGGCGACGGCAGCACCGGCACGTACTCGGGCGGGTCGTTCGTGGGCACCCTGCCGTCGTCGGGGAGGTCGGCGCCCATGTCGCCCAACGAGGTGTCCATCACCGAGCTCGAGCCGAGATAAGAAACGTGGCCACGTCTCGGCCTCTCGGTCTCGGAGACCATGTATGCTGTTGTGTAAACGTTGGGAAAAAAAAAACTACGGAGTATAGCAAAAGGGCAATATTTTGCTAGGGTCCTGTTTTGAGGAAAGGAAAACAGAACACTGGAATGAAAACATATTGGGAAAACAAAAGGACAGGAACGAAATGATTGTGATCTTATTAGTTGGCATAGAATTAGAAGGACGTGGTCGTTAACATATGCACCTAACTGTCCCTAGATCTACATATCACTAATCATGTCATTAGAGATTTTGAGATTTTACGTCAGATAACTTCCGGTACATACTTAAAAAAAAAGGATCGAAAAGCACAACGGTTTAGGCCAAGCTCATCCCATCATTGTTGCATCATTTTCAAGGGAATGTTTCCCTTAGTTTGACCTCATTTTTATTTTCTCTGACTAGTATCTCATCAGTATAGATAGCCAAACAGGCCGCTCGGTCTGGGCATGACTAGGCCTGGGCCTGAGATTAGTTGGGCCGGAATAGCCTGATCTACACACCATGACGGTCGGGCCCACTTACTTGTTGCACCAACGGACCATGCATGATTCAATAAGACTCAAGCTATATAGAGCCGGTTCGGAGGAACGAAGGCCCATCATGCTCCTACATGAAGAAAGTCTATGTAACCTCTCTCGTCTCTTTGGTTACTACTTTATATTTTCTTATCTATTTTGACTCCCTAATCTTTGAACCGACCCATGTCGAGGTAGGGACCCAAACCTTATATGGCTATGCTAGGGCTAGGCCAAAAGCTCGTGCTGTGGGTTAGGCCGTCGGGCCTCAGGCTTTTCGGTTTAACTATACTCATGAGCGGCACCAGTATAGGGAAGATGCAAACAAGGAATGAAGTAGCCAAACTAAAGCTTTCCAATGGCACTAGTATCTCATCAGCGGTACTAGTATGTTTTGTATTCAAACTGTCATTCTTATAATTTTCCCGTGTTTTGCATTATGTGTTTTACCGTTTCCTCCGTTTTGTTAGTAGCCCTCCAAAAATAAATTCTTTGGTTGTCCAGATTTGTGTATAAATGTGAAGTTTATTTAACAAAGACATTATATCCTAAACAATCTAAAAATATTTTATTTACATTTCAAAACAGAGGGGTTATAAGATAGTGCTATTTCATTTCGGTGACTGTAGTGCACTTGTGTTGTTGCTCTCTTCGTTGTTTGCCGTTCCCCGGTTGATCAGTTCTAGCTTGAACATTGGGCTGGCTCATTGGCTCAAGGACTGGCACAGGTTTTGTGATTAGTTCAGATTAATGTTGCATATAGTAGGGACCAATCGTATGATTCCGCAGTGTTCATTAGAATATTGATCGATCTCGTAAACTTTCGTAGCCGATTCCACGGTGTGACAGATTGACATTGTACTGAGCAAATTCCCTTTCTTTAATCCTCGTTTGTGATCGGCGATTTGTACAGTGTTTCCATGATTCCATCACCTGTTTGAATCCAGGATCAGATCACCCTGTGCTGCTCGATCCAGATCTCCGGCCCGCAGCCGCGTGCCGTGGTCACCGCGGTGGCATGGCGTCCGAGCTGCGCGCTCTCGCCGCGGTCTCGGCCGCCAGCGCCGCGGCCATGGCCTACGCGCGCTTCGCCACCTCTCGCCTGGCCCCGGGCCTCCCCCGCCTCGGCGCCGTCCTCCCGGTGCTCGCGCTCCTCCCCGTCCTCCCCTTCGCCTTCTCCTCCATCCACCTCCGCACCATCTCCGCCTTCTTCCTCGTCTGGCTCTGCGCCTTCAAGCTCCTGCTCCTCGCCGCGGGGCACGGGCCTCTCCACCCGGCGCTCCCGCTCGTCCGCTTCGTCGCCTGCGCCACGCTGCCCATCAAGGTCATAGACGAGAAGAAGAAGCCCTCGTCCTCCCGGTGCTTCGCTCCGGGGTTCGTGCTGTCCTACGCGGCCAAGGCGGGCGTCTTCGCGGCGCTCGTCTCGCTGAGGTGCTACAGGGAGGCGATGCCGGCGTACGCCGTGGTGGCGTTCGACGGCGCTCACGTGTACCTGATGCTGGAGCTGTTCCTCGCATCCGCCGCGGCGCTCGCGCGCGGGGTGCTCGGCGCGGAGCTGGAGCCGCAGTTCGACCGGCCCTACCTCGCGACGTCGCTCGCGGACTTCTGGGGGCGGCGGTGGAACCTCATGGTCCCCGCCGTGCTCCGCCCGAGCGTGTACCGCCCCGTGCGCGCCCGCCTCGGCGCCGCGGCGGGCGTGGCCGCGGCGTTCCTCGTGTCGGGGCTCATGCACGAGGTCCTGTTCTACTACATCGTACTCGAGCCAGGCACGGGCGAGGTGACCTCGTTCTTCGCCATCCACGGCGCGTGCGTGGCGGCGGAGCGGTGGTGGTGTGCCCGCGGCGGCCCGCGGCCGCCGCGCGCCGTGGCGACGGCGCTGACGATGGCGTTCGTGACGGGCACCGGGTCGTGGCTCTTCTTCGCGCCCGTGACGCGGAGCGGGCTGGACAAGGCCATCGTCGCGGAGTGCGAGGGAGCCGTGGCGTTCCTGGAACAGGCCGCCTGGAAGTGCGGCCGCGCGTTTGGTTCCGTCGTGAAGCTCCGCTCGTCAACCATGTCCATGTAATCAGGGGCTCACTTATCGTTATTCCCTCTAAAACAGGGCGCCGGTGGAGAAATCGTACGAATTTCAATTCAAATTTTTTGAGAAAAGTTGTTGTAGTTTAGGTTGTCAAATGTACGATATTAAGCGATAATCACGTAATATTAGACGATTATCATAGTGGTTTTGGCAGTACACGGTAATCACGATAGTTTTTGATACTTATAATCACAGTTTTGGTACGAAAACTGTCTAATATATGGCGATATACCACCACGAATTTTTTGGTTTTTAATTGTTTTTTTAAAAAATATTCAATTCTCGTGATATTTACCCAACAAAACCGTAACGTATTATTCTCGTGTGCTAGCGACCTGAACGATTATCCGATAATCATCACAATTACCGCAATAAGTGAAACATGCAGGTAATCAGCGGATCGAGCAGCTGTGCCTCTATACGCAGGCTGTAGTTTTGTCATTTTCTATTATTTTTTGCCGAACTCATCCACCATCATCTTTTTGCTCCTGTTTATATCTATAAACCAAATTTTAAATTTTTCATCTTACATTTAAAATTGATTTTGATGTTTTTACGCTGAACCTTATTTTTTAAACTTGGCTTTTAGATCGATAAAAATATAAATAAAAATTTTTATTCTTAAATTATTTTTTTAAAATACGTACCATAGCTCTTTTCATCCAAAAAACAACCAATCGCCCCGGATATCGAAATATATGCGCGGAAACGGGTGGCAACGCGGCTCGCAGTCAACTGTATTCGCGTACAGTACTACTGTAGTACAATTGGTAGGTACTGTTATCGAAATAACTTTGATCACTCATGATTTTTAAATAATTAGATTACAATAAAAGATAGTTTAATAGTCATATTTAGTGTGTAATATGTTTCGACAATATGATATCCATCAAAAATATCTAGATTTAGAAAAGTATTTGAGAAAAGAGGAATATTAATAAAAATTTGAATATAGATAGCGCTTGGTGACAGGTATATAGAAATACAGGGAGTGTTTCTCTAAAACTCCTCGGTCTCATCACTATTCACTTGGCCCTTTTGTTCATCTATTTGTGTTAACGGACAACATTATGGGTTGCAGATATCAGGGCTATGAAGTCCATGGTAAGAGATATCCACTGACAATCATGGACTTGGATCAATATGAAATATCAAGTTAGGGTGAAAACTACTCCTATAAGTATATCATAGGTAAACTGATACATGAGATGTCTTGTAGCCGCAGTTGATGGCCGATTGGCCGGGGAGTATATAAAGAGGCTAAACTCTCATGTGCTATGAGATATTTTTCCAGAATAGGACTGGCATATAACATAAGAAGCATGCAAATGGACAATGCCAATGCGGCAAAGCAGCGATACCTTTTTACTTACAATATGGTCAATAGTATAACAACTGTTATTTATAAAAATTAACAAATCATAGTGAATCTAATAAGTAACTAATATAATAGTTATTTCTTATATTTATCTAGTTCACATCTCTCATGGCTTAGTGAAGTATGCACTGTAGCTAGATACACATTTTTCATGTTTGTCTCTCCTCTTCAATCCCTATAACATGCTCTTAAGTTGATATACTTTGAAATTTACAAACAACTTTGTGTCTAATTTCAAGGTTTTCCTCAACGTAGCCATATGTTATGATCACGGTGCCAGACGCCAAACAAAAATTACCTCAGTTCCAAAGAAACTTTATTTTTAGTCTATCTCATATAGATTTAGACAAACTACAAAGAATAGAATAATGCCATTTATTTTGTTCAAACTTTAATTTATATGTCTCTATTTTCCAAATGCCAGTACATGTATTCCTTACTTTACTAAATCTTAATACAAAAATTACTAAAAAAATAAAATCTTTATGGGCCAACCAGCTAGAAATGAACTCTCTTTTACGACAAAGACAATATAATAGTCTAATTATTAAACAATGGTATTCCGTAGATGACATGACCTAATTGAGCTCAGAAATGCGCCGTGTATCCTGGGTCCTGTGGTGCATTGCATCATGGAGCATGTACTTTGTAACGCCTGCTCATGATCACTAGTACAATTTGCCGAAATGCATGGAGGTCAGGTGGACACACGAGTCACCCACGTTGGTTGGTTGGGCTTCCACGATGTGGCGGCTACCAGACTCGCGTGCGTATGGCCATGGAAAATATATAGATGCAAGTGGTTATTATGTTATCAAATCAACAAGTAGCCACGCCTTTCATCGTGCTAATGCATGCGATCGAGTTGGAATTTTAATTGGTTAGTGTAGCAGGAGTAAAATTGCAAGGGCGTATCGGGCTCCCGAAAAATTGCTGCTTCAGTATATGCATGATATGCAATTTTGCCACTATGAAAAACTCACAGTATTCAGTAGCTACAAGGGCCGTTTTGAGCGCAGTAATGAAAACATTCACGGAATAATACATTGGTAATATAGTACCACTCCATCTTTTCACTTATACATATGTTTATATGTTTATAAGTCATTTCTAACCTTAAATTCTGAAATTGATTTCTAGTTTTTCCATTGCAGTTTATTTTTCCGTCTTTTCTTTTAGATTGCTAAGAACCTACATATATATAATTTTTTCATAAATTATTTTTTGTTATGAATATATTATTTCGTTTTCCTTACAAAAGCCAAAAGATGACCTTATATGTCTACGGAACTTACCGTTTAGATAATAAATCTATATATATCTATGAGAATGATTGTTTGGCTTTTTTAAGGAAAAACCAAATGGCATGAAAAATAATTTTTGAATAAGAATTTTATGTATGTATTCTTAGCCATCTAAAAGTCAAGACGGAAAACTAAACTATAACGAAAAATCCTAATATAAACTTTAAATTTAAAATAGAAAATTAAATTTTGGCTTACATACGAGAAAGAAAAAGATGAGGCCGCATGCAAGTACTTTATTGGTACACTGGAAAAAAAATCATGTCTCCAGGACAAATAGCAAAGAAATGTGGTCCTATCTCGGTGAGATCAAATTTTAACGACATGCTACCTCCGTTCCAAAAACTTAACTCAATTTAGATTTGGATATCGTCTTCGATATGTCATTTTGACCAATAATATATAGTAGTATAAAAATATATTATTTTACCTAAAAATGGTTATGCGATACTTATATGATCAGTGTTTTTGATATTTTTTATTAGCATTATTTTAAAGATAGCTATATTTTTGAAACAGATGTATTTAATCAATACAAATTTAGTGAAATTCGGATGTGTCACTGACCATGGTTGGGCTTGTATTAGGCATCGATCATTCGCGGACGTGTGCTTGTGATGTTGTGTGTATCGTATAATCGTGATTTTTTTTATAACATACATTAAAAGAAGAATACACATTATTTTTGTAAGAAGATTTCTATCTAAATATAGTGATTAAATATGCCTATCCATGTAGACTGTATTTAGATTAGAACAGGTCTACTTGCTGGTTATTAATTTTGAAATTAAATTAATAATATAAACAATTGATAATACAAGGTGAGTACAACATCATATATTTATCAATTCCAAATGGATTTGTGAAATCTATAGGAAAAACAGAAAATGAGACTCCATATCTAATACAACCTGTTCAAAATGGCACCATCTACAACTTTAATACGAGTTCATGTTGGTCATGACTTTCTAATCATTAAAGAATCATGAAACAAAGATGTATACTAAATTGTGGCATCGCGTACAAACTCAGTGCTTATTTATTTTGAAACGTAAAAATAGTATTCACAAAACCAATAATAACTTAGAAACCACGTGTCTTTTTGTGTACTATTTTTAAAATTTTGAAGTACTAAAAATAAAAATCAAATTGTTTCTTTTGAAATACAGTACAAATTTAAAAGATCAAAACACATATATAGTCACCGCAACAAAGACACATATCATACCCTTTTAGCACCGTAACAGGCTGAGCTGACATATCTTAAAATTGATGAAGTCATCATGTATGTTATTATTGATCGGTACGTCGGCTACAACTAAATATTGCATAAAGTAATCTAACCTGTTAAACCGCACACACTTCAAAGAAAAAAAAATCAAACTATTTATTTTATGGTACTCCATAATTTTTTATGTATATAACACTGTACAATGTAAATAGTCCATACGAATGAAATTAATGGTATATGTCAACCATATATAGAACAGACCCGGAAATTGATGAGACGTTCGGTTCGCTAAAAACAATGCGTGCAGGCATGCACCGAAAGAGACGGAAGGAAATGGTATATCTTAATAGGAGTATATTGTTTAGGCAGTGGCTCACTAACCAGTTTCCACACACAAAACAAACTGCATAGACCGCCACCAGCAGCAAGTTGCACCATTGGCCGCCCGTGGGTTTTCCCTTCTCTGCTGCTGTGTCGTCTTGTCCCGACGAGGGGCTGCATACGCATGAAGAAGGTAAGGATGGAGGATGCAAGTGACGAAGGCAGATTAATGTGGGCATAAGGCTATGTTTTTTTTAATGAATGATGAGATATTTATCTGATTTTAGATAGCTATTTAATAGTATATATTATGACATTAATTACTACAAAATTAAAATATATTATATAAAGATCAGATGATAAACTTTTATATAAAAGTTATTTAAAAAATACTTTGTTTAATAGTTTGTGAAGTATGCATGCAAAAAACCAAGAAATAATATAAAAAAATAGTGAAAACCAAGTGGAGAACGGGAGATCAGGATAGGCAGCCAGAGGCAGATTTGGAGTCAACAGCTAAGCAAGCCAGATATATATCGAAGCATATAGGTTAAGAGGATGGATTGAGTCCACTAATTAATCATGGGAATGCAGAGAAAGCGAACCAAAAAGCAGAGTTTCGAGACATGGTGCGTGGCAGAGCAAGCGCACTGCACATATACATTTTTGTGGGGGCTTGACCATAATATATAAGCACATTTGCTAATTCGGAGCGACTCATGCGAGTGGTAAAGATAAGGGGGATGAAGCCAGCTCTCTTAACAAATGCTAGTTGCAATGATGAAAAAACAACAACGAAAGTAATATCCAAACAGAAATTAATGGTAAATATTTCGATATTTTCAGCATATATACGTATATTCCATAACTTCGCTATATGGCAACAGTACAAGCGACTGCGATTTTCTATTTACATTAATTCAGATACGTGATACATTTCGGCAGGATTAATTCATCCATACTAAAATATAATTAATACGATATATATATATATATATATATATATATGTCAATATAAATGCAAAGACTAAAAAAATAAAATACGATGAAAAAATTCTCAAAATAAATTTAAAATTTAAAGTTTGATTTATAAGTATAAACATAAGCGAAAAGAATAAACGAAAAGATGATATTGTTCATATTTAACCTACATCACTATACTTGTAGAAAACTATAGAGACTAAAATGCTTTTTGCTTTTACCAACCTCAATGCATTTATTCACTGCCTTTTAAAATTATAATACATTTGTCTACTACTTTACCAAGCTTCAATGGCTTATGTTTCTGCATGAACCAAAATTTGTTTTCTGAATCTTAATTTATGAGTTGATTTTAGAATTATTTTATTATAGTTTTACTTTCTAGACTTAATTATTTTAGTTCCATAAGAATATGCACCCATAAATTATTCTTTAATGGTTAATAAACCATT